>NC_056628.2:37658739-37868739 GCF_002870075.4 Lactuca sativa
TAATGAAAATGTCAATTATGCATTTATAATTACTATTTCTAATTTTCTTTTATTAAAAAGAAATGTTTATATGTAATGTGGTCCATTGTAACTATTGTATACCATCTAATCTTACCCATATACAAATCTAATCAAGTGGTCCAAAACTTGTCATACACGATATATGTCATTCACATTTAATCCTAAACCTATATATATATATATATATATATATATATATATATATATATATATATATATATATATATATATATATATATATATATATAGTTTTCTTAAATAAAATAATAATTATAATTTCTATAACAAGACAAGATATAACCGGTACAAAGCACAATGGGTGACCCACCAGGAAATAAGGTCCAAAAAGGGGAGCCCGCCATCGGTAAACGGCATTCAATTGATTAAGCCCCACATGCCATCATAATATCACATCATAACTCTCCTTTGAGACTGTCCCTTATCACGTTCATGCTCCATGCACCCTTTGTATTTTATAATTTATTTCATTTTTTTTAGTTTAACGCACTCTCTTTTTCCTCACATTGTCTAGCACCATCTAAACATATTTTAAGTTAGGAGAAAAGATTTTAAAGAAAAAAAATTCTTTGAATTCAATAATAGAAAGATTATGGTAACCAACTTAAGTACAAATTTATATTGTGTTGGAAATTATATGTGTATTTATATATAAATCACAACATATTTATAGTTAGCGAAATTGTACATGTACCCTCTCATATATATATATATATATATATATATATATATATATATATATATATATATATATATATATATATATATACTAGGTTATAACCCGTGAAAGCATTGTGTGTACATTTAAAATTATTATATAGACAAAAAAAATAAGAAACTACATTACCATAAAAAATAAAAATTAGAAACTATCTTGCTATGAAAGTAATGACACCTTGAGAGAGTGGTATCTTTTGGACTAATTTTTATAGTAGCGTATTGAAAGTACAATCAGATATTACTTTGCCTTAATAAAAAAAAAAGTAATTAAAAAGTACAATCAAGTAGTAGAAAAAAATCCAAAGTTAAATAGCAATTTATGTTGAATAGAAATGAAATTAAACTGTAATAGCAGGTCTACCAAATTATTTTTTTTGCAAAAAAATTAAAGATGCAAAACACCAAGACATCAAGTATGATACAATATACAAACAAACACATACACATACACATACACAGAGCACAAACAAAACTACATAAGAGGTAAAAATGTTTGCATTTGACTTTAGAAAGTCAAACGACTTACTTTCAAAGTTTTGGAGGGTATAATATTATTAATAAGCCACAGCCATGTAAAAGGATAGAAAATAAGACATAGTAAAGTGAAAATAATCCAAACACATATAAGTTTAAATTAAAACATTTTCCTTGACGAAAACAAAAAAAAATGAAATTTGGTTGACATTTAAAACTCAAAAAACTTTATATTATATGAAACAATTAGATTGTTAAAATGAAAAAAATCATAAAAAAAAATATATTCAATTATAACATCATGCTTTTTTAGTTACTCAACATAAATGATATTTTTGCTCTTATGTAGGATATAAGCAACAGGTTTCAACAAAGCTTTTTGGAAATCATTGATGTAGGGACATTATCCGCAACAAAATAAAACCATGAGGGGATTCTTATAACAAATACAAAAGTTAGACTAAACCTGTGATATTGGGTAAACCACTAGGTGTAAACTTTTAATTTACTCAAAAATTCATAGAAGCCAATTCCTTACCAAATCTTTCTGGATCACAAAAATTAAAAATGATAGACATACATGAAGACACATGACAACAATTAAAAAGAAATAAATATATAAAAATTACCTTAGTTTCCATTTTAACGTAATATTGACCCAAGGGTTTAAATTTATTGGGTTAGTAGAAAACATAAAATTAAAATATAAAACCTTAGTTCTTGATAATCCAAAACAAAATAACCAAATTAAAAGGCTAATTATTCTAAAACATGGGGGAAAATTATAGGATTTGATTATGAGATTTGGTTTTTTTATCTTCCATTGGCATGAAAATGTTCCTTGGTGCCACCTGCTGAACCTACACCATATTAAACCATAGCTTTCTCAGCTGCAAGATGTGTAATTTGGGAATCGAAGTATGATTCATTCTCATGGATATCATGCTTCAGCCTCATGTTTTCATATGTTAAATTTTGAAGCTTTATGAGCAAACTTAGTAGCTATTCTTCCACAACTTAAATCTTTTTAAGTTTCTGATTAGAGTCTTGGGTCTTAGGCCTTATCATCACTAACTGATGAAATTATAAACTTGTTAATAGACCACCCGAGTTCAAAAGTACATCAATACTAATTAGTACCATAAACTTATGTGCATTCTTTTGATCAAGGGTAAGCATCTAAGTAAACTGAGGAGAGTTTAAATAAGATGAATCAACATGTTGGTTTTTGAGAAGTGATGAAAGGTTCTTATTGACTTATCCAATGAAATGAACATTTGATGAGAATAAATAATCAAATCAATTTAGAACCCTGCAACACATTATATTCTTCAATCATTAACACAAGAGATTTGCACATGGTGTAACAAAATATTATTCCATTCCATACTCAATCTTGTTTTACAATCCTAATAGACATTTCATTAAACACCCTATATACATTCATATAAAACACCTAGTATCAAATCAAAAAATCACATAAGCAAGTATCTACCAAATCTTCGAATGCTGAAGTGAATTGGTTGCTTGGTTGCTCCAACATTTACACTGATCAATTCAGATGAGGAAAACACGCTGCCATTGAAGCCATATACTCAAGTAAAGTAGGGCAGAACCGCAACAATTATAAAAAAGTATTACATTTAGAGTAAAAACCATTCAAGAAAGTATGCTAAATAAAGGATTGAATTAGTTTCTTCCTATCTAATAACATTTAAAAGGAATTAAAACTAAGATCTTGTTCAAGCATTTCATCGAGCACTTAGTGTGCATAATCAAACTTGTCACATTTTAACATAAATCATATAAAGAAACAATCAATATCTTGTAATTTTGATAGATGTATACAAAAGCATCAAGAAATCTTACAATTTTCATGTGTAAAGAAGGTTCCAGAGGTTAAAATGATTAGGGCCAGAAGGACTGCCATCCTTGTGACTTAAGTCCATTGTTGGTAAACTTGAGAGTTCCTAAAAAGTTAGGAAATGGATAAAATTAAAAAATAGAAAAATATATAAATCAAACGAATATTGATTGTACCTTCTTGAACCTCTTCTCACGCAACACGTTTCGCCTCCATCTCCATCAATCTGAAGAATAAAACCAAAGACTGTATATTATACTCATATAAATCATATTTATAGTTAAACCATATAAAATCAATCGGTTGAATGAGAGAGGATAATTGAATACAATGAGATGGAGGAAAGGAATTACCTAGCTACAAAATCAGAAAACAATCATTTATCTTATAGTTGCAATATTCTTTCAGAATGCAAGTTACAAAATAACATCATTCTTACATAATATATCAAAAAATTATATTCTAATTTGTATATATTGATTTGATTCTCCGAAGAATATATGTCTTATTATATAAAATATATAATGTTATATTCTTATTCTTTAAACGTGTTTAAGTCTAATGTATTCTTGAAGCATATTTAATTCTAAAAGAATGAAATATAATAATTAACAAAATGTATTTTAACAAAATTTTCAACATGTATATTCTAATATACCATATTCTTAAAGAATGCATTAAGAATAACCAGCTTTTTTTAAATGTTCATTGGTTTTAATAATCATATTAAAGGATATGGTTATTAATATAAAATGTAAAATATATAATTTCATTTTTTTAAATCTAATTTAATTTTTATCCCTTAATATTCTCACATTCCATAATATATCGGTAACTAATTTCACTAATTTATTATTGTAGATAATTAATGTAGTTATATTATATATGATATCCCATGTTAATAACATGTACCTTAAGATCTTAAACTTTTATTCTTTTTAATCAAATAGACAAGAAATGGTCATACATTCACATAATATTTGTAATTCATATTTAATCATAACTATATATATATATATATATATATATATATATATATATATATATATATATATATATATATATATGTGTGTGTGTGTGTGTGTGTGTGTGTGTGTGTTTTAATTATTATAGTGTGTTCGGTACATAACGTTTAAGATCTTCTGACTTCTAGCTTTTAAGAAAATGTTCGTAAAATAGAAAAAGTTTCATTCTGCAACAGGAGCGTTTAGCTTTACTTTAAACAAAATGCTCCAAAATTAAAAGCTACGTAGAGAAGCTTTTAACAGAACGTTCAAAAATCAAAAGTTATATGTTACCCGCTAACAGCTACCTGATACCCGCTAACTGTTAAGCGTTATCAGCTATTTTTGCCAAACACGCTTTATATTTGAATAAATCGTACCGCCTCATTTTTTTAATATCACGAAATAACCTCAGTTTTTGCTCCGGCATTAGGTTTTTATGGTCTCCATTCTTAGACACAACAATATTTTGCGTTTATTTTAGTCTAGTTTAGAAAAAATATATATATATGAAATTAGTGATGGTGATTTTCAATGGTTTTCGGTATTCTTTTATGATAAAAATGGTATTTTGATTAAGAAAAAACATTTACTGCTAATATAAACAAAGTTTTAGTTAGCCAAAGTGGTTTAAGATTTCTTTTACAAATAATAATAATAATAATAATAATAATAATAATAATAATAATAATAATAATAAAATCTACACAATTTTCTCTTTGTTTTAAAGTAAAAAAAAAAATAGTAAGTTCTTTAATGATCAAACTCGCACTATCAAGCTTTTAAAACCATACACCTTAATCAATTTGATGCACACGTTTTTTCTTACATCTCAAAGTATTGTCTATGTTAGTTTCTCTGGTTTTATATTTATGAAAAAACATTTTTTTTTCTTTATCTGACATTGATTTACGAAAAAATATCATGATCATAAAAATTAACAAAAGTCACAACGTATGGTGTAAAAAAACGAAAAAACATCATAAATGGTCCCTGTGGTTTCTCAAAATCTGAAGTTTAGTCTTCGTGGTTTAAAAACGTCATAGATGGTCCCTATGTAGGGATGACAAAAAAACCCGAACCCGATGGGGAAACCTGAAACCCGATTATTTCGGGTCGGGTAACGGGTCGTTATCGTGTTTTTTATCGGGTTCGGGGCAGGGAGTGGGTTATCCTCGCCCCGACTCGATTATATATATATATATATATATATATATATATATATATATATATATATATATATATATGTATATATATATATATGTTAATGACACACATTCAAAGATAAAATACTTACTGTGGACAATCTTTTTAGTTATTAACAATCCGGTGTGAATGATCATTTTTTATGTTTTGACGTATTACACTAAAATTAAATAAAATAATTTTTAATATAACGTCGATTTAATTTTATTAAAGTGATTCATCATATTTTTAATTTAAAAGGGAGGCTAGAACACATATGTTTTATGACATCGGGGTACCCTAAAACGGAATAAAGATTTCGTTATGAATTGTTGTAAACCCGATAAGAAACCCGAAACCCGACTGGAAAACCCGAACCCATTGGGGGGCCCCGATAAGAAACCCGAAAGATATCGAGGCGGGTTTGGGAAACCATGCCCCGCTCCGAACCCGCCCCGTTGTCATTCCTATCCCTGTGCTTTCAAAACTTTTAATGATTGGTCCTTATTACTAACCCCGTTAAGTTCTTTCTGTTAACTAAAGGGTATTTTCGTCATTTCACTATCACAGGATACCATTTATGATGTTTTTCTTATTTTTTTAAAAAAGGAAATAATATGCAAAGGCTCTCTCTCTCTCTCTCTCTCTCTCTCTCTCTCTCTCTCTCGGAAAACACCCTTTTTAAGTGTCCTACCATATTCTTCATATTCTCGTGTCTATTCACCAACAACATCCCTTCCCTTATGTCCATCATTTTTCGATCACTCGACAGTTATTCAAGGGAGTTGGTGGGTTTCTTGGTGCAGGTTACTGACTGAGAAAGAGAATCAAGTGAGAAATGGGAGAAATTTAGAACCAGAAAATAGAGCAGAGTTTTCTTTCCCCTCCTGACCTCATCGGATTTGGGTATGAACACCACCACAATCCCTAAAATACTAATCATGTTCTGAATTTTGGGTTCTTGAATCTATGTATAGGAAAGGAAGGAAGAAGTTTCGTGGTTATTTCTAACATAGTTGTCGATGGTTAAATGCTACAATAAGGAGGTAGGGTTTGAGTAAATTGGTACAAACAACAGGGAAAGGAATCGTCGTCTTCATCAGGTCGATGAAGAAACAAACGAACAGAAGGAAAAATCGGGAATCTCCGGTGAGGCTGAGAGATCACGAGAAAGGGCGACCAAAATCGATGAAGAAGAAAAGGGGTTGTTGGATTTTCCAACGACCCTTCTATTGCCTGTTCGTTTTCGGCTAACGCGTAAGGGGAAAGGAGGACTTCGACCCTCACCTGTTTGAGAAAGAACCGAACAAAATCAGAAGTCGAGTGGGGGCGTGGGACCTCGTCTTCATCAGATTGAAGGAGAAGAAAATGAGAGCAACGACATGGGGTGTTTGGGGGTTGAGCTTCGACGGGAAGGGATCTGTTGGAGGTTGGGATGGAGGCAATAACCTCCTCTCAACTTCGTGTTTTCCAATGATCAGAGGACCACCTACCTCCGGTGGGTGAGTCTTGGCAGTCTAATGAAGAAGAAATGGGGACAGCAATAACAAGTATCGGGGGTATTTGTGTGGTGCTAAACGAAGAAGAAAATAGGAGAGAGAGAGAGAGAGAGAGAGGACCCTTTTGTATATTATTTCATTTTTATAAAATAAGAGAAATCATCATCAATGGTCAATATGGTAGTGAAATGACGAAAATGCCCTTCAGTTAACGGACAACACTTAACGGAGTTAGTAATAAGGACCAATCGTCAAAAGTTTTGAAAGCACATGGACCATCTATGATGTTTTTAAACCACAGGGACTAAACTTTAGATTTTGGGAAACCACATGGACCATTTATGATGTTTTTTCGTTAAAAAACTAACTTCCTTAATTTATGAGACTTTTTCCTGAGTTACGTGATTATTTTGTGAACTATAAGTTATGTTATAAACTCATATAAAAAATCAAAATATAATCATGCTAGCAAAGTCACAACCATACTTATTAGTTTGATATATCTTTTAAACACTCTAACTACAAGTAAAAAATAATCTCACAATTCAATAAAGAGTTTTATTCATCAAGATTTAATTCAAAAGTTTCAAAAATGGTGGATTTATATATAGGCTACAATACTAGGTTTTCACAATTTTCTTAATATAAACATAAACAAAATAGACAAAATAAAGGACAATTAAGGTTACATGCTTCAATTCGGTTCCCTATACTATGATACTATGATAGTATTATGTTGTTTGACAAATTGGTCTTGTCGAAGACTTTATTTGACTCCAAACTTATTCTAAAAATCAAGTCAACTGGCCGGTGAGATTGTAGAAAAATGGATCTCTTCGATATAGGCTTCTTTGGACTTGGACTACTTTTGTATTCATTCTAGCTTTTTTCTTTCTTCATCACTGTTGCATATTCTTGGCTCTTGATTTTGTAACTGGGCCACATTTAAACTTTAATGGATCTTTGTGGTTCCTACTTTCTACTTTGTTATGAAGTTGAAGTTATAAAAAGGTTTTATATTCATTAAAAGAGTTCAAAAAGTCGTTTGGGGGGGGGGGGTTATTTTTTTTTCAATAACAACGCTATAAAAAAAGTACACTTCACTCTCTGAACGATCTATGTCGAACATTTTTCATGGCTCATCGCACATGATAACTCAAATAACAATTGTTATAAAAGAAATGAATAATTTAAACATGTCATTGTGAATTCTAAATTTTGTTACTCATGACACCCAAAATATTGACAATGTAAGCATGGGCGGACATGAATTGATAGTAGGTGTTTTCAGAATTTTTTTTCCAGTCAAACATAATATAAAAGTATGTTGCTATTAATAGCCTTTGTAGTTATGTTAATAGCAACGTATCTTATTTTTGTTTGTTTTTCAATTATAGCAATGTACTTTAAATATTATTTTGTTTTTTTTTCTATTATAGCATTGTCCTTTTAATAGCAACATACTTTTATTAGTTTGTTTTTTATTATATACAATTTCAATTTCATATAAACCTAAACAAGTAACACAAGCATACATATTTCTAGTATAGCATCATGAATTCAAAGACAAACACTTTAAGTTATCAATTAACCACTTTATCACTTCATGCACTCAAACTAATAAACCTAAATAAGTAACACAAGCATACATATTTTACATTTTATACATACAATTTCATATCAACCTAAAAAAGTACCACAATCATACATATTTCACATTTTATATAAACCTAAACAATTACAGTTTCATATAACATTTTATACACAATTTCAGTTTCATATAAACCTAAACAAATAAATTAACATTTTATACATACAATTTCAGTTTTCATATAAATCCAAACAAATAACACAATCATACAAAGACCAAACAAGTAACACTATTAATATATAGGACCAATTCTAATTTCATATAAATCTATACATACAATTTTAATTTCATCAAAAATTAGCAATAAGTCAATAACATCAAGAAAAACATAGCAATTTCACAAAGTCAAGATAAAAACAATGCAATTTCGAAAAACCTAAACAAATTGGTAAAATTCAAAGTATCAATAATACTTGCTTGCTTCATTGTTAGGCTAGGGCTTGGACAATTACTTGGAATTGAATTGAGCAAAAGCAATTGGGATTCGGTTTTTGCCACTCACTCAACAATGCAGCCAACAGAAGAAGATAAGAATGAATTAGTGATGGAGGCAGGAAGAAAGCAAAGTCGATTGTTGACATGAAGCAGGCAAGCAACGAAGAGCAAACGCTAAAGGTCACATACCTCATTTTTTCTTTTCATTTGTGCTTTTTCCGAATTAGTGAGTCAATTGGATCAATAGATCCAATTATCCAATTATCGACCAAGAAGATCTTCTTGATGTAGTTGCACCTCAAATTTTTCTAGATCTATTTTTTTGATCTAACAAGTTAAAACATACATGGATTCTCATAGAATTCCATAAAAATAACTGACATGTGTAATACCCTGTTTATTTATTTGATAAATAAATAAGTTAATGAACGAATAGTAGCCCTAGAATAAATAATTATATAGCAATGTGTTGGTTTCGGGGAGCTATTCATCACAATTTTAGAAGTCGGGGATTAAAAGTGTAAGTTCCGGACTAAGTTTATAATTATTTATGAAGATAAGGACCACTTGGTAAGTTATCTGGACTTAATTTGAAGAGATTTTTGGAGCTGGGGGCTGAATGGTAAATTTTTTATCAAATTTGAAAAGATTTGTGGGGTCAGGGGCCAGACTTGTAATAATGCTTTGAAGTTTCAAATGGAACACGGGATAACACCCGTGCCTTCCCCTCGCGCATCTTAAACCCTTAACCCTAGGATGCAATACTCCAGCCGCCGCCATGAGAGCTCCTAGGCTGCCATTTCCCGTCGATTTGAGCTCCACCGTTCGCATACTGCCTCGCCGGTGTGAGCCACGACGACCCCTGCTACCGAAGACGAAGTGTGAAGTCGAGTTCAGCCGCCATCTCTTTCTCCTTCTTGTGCGTTTTCTGATCCATCGAGGCCGCCAACGACCATTTCGTCACTAGAGCGCCGCCGCGACGTTGCTGCCGGCCGGAGACGTCAGGAATAACTCGGAGGACCACCGAGGAACGAGGAATACATTGCTTTCTTTGCTGCTCGAGTCGCGATCTGCCGAGAAGCCGCTGGTAGGGTCATATGTCGTTTATTTTTCCCATTCCTTCGTTCTTTTCGAGTTTTGATGTCGTGGTTGACGACTGTGGGTTTGGGTGGTGTGGATCTCAGCTTCAAGTTCGTGTGTTGTGTTGCTACGTGATTGGAAGCCAAAAGAAACCACTACCACCATATGCCGCCGTGTAGGTGTGTTTAGTGTGTGTATGAGTATTTTAATGAGTGTAATATTGTATGTAATAGTTGGTTGGCTGGAAATTGAAGAACCGCCACCACCACCACCGTAAGGTGGTGGTTGCCACCATCTACCGCCGCCGGCCACCACAAGGTGGCTGCGTGTGTGTTATTTTAGTGTAGTGGGTGTGTGTTTTTAGTTCATGGGTTCATTGTAAAATGTAAAAAAAATTGGAATAATGAAAGGAAAAATCAAAACCACCACCTTGAGGTGGTGGCTGCCGCCTCCCGCCACCGTGTCGGGTGGTGGTGTGCCTTGTCTTGATTATGTTTATTCGTTTGGGGGTTTGAAACCCTAATGGGCCCAAGGAAGCCCTAATGGGCCCATTAAGACTTAATGGGCTTAATAAAACCTTAATGGACCCTAATGAAACCTTAATGGGCTTAATAATGTTCTAGTGGGCTTAATAGGCCCAATAAAGCCCTAATTGATCTAAAAGCCCAACAAATTAATTAATGGGCTAGTATTGGGTTGGAGACCCTAATTAGGGTTTGGAAAACCCTAATGCCATGAAACCCTAATTTGGGGGAATTAATCGGGACACACGGAAATTATTTAATAACTTGAGATATTAAATAATAATCATTGGCAAAGATTAATCTAAACGATATTAGACTTAATGGATTAAAGTCCTTAGAGGATTAAGTCCTTAATGGGTTAAGTAGGAAACCTAACCCTAATTGTCATTTTATGTGAAACTCTAATCTCATTTGGGTTTATTATTGGGCCTTGATGATCGGGTTATTAATGGGCCATCCAAAGTCAAGCAATTGGACTAGAATAAGTTAATGGGCCTAGGGTAAGGCCCATGTAAGGGGCTTGAGCTCAATTTGGAAAATTGGGCCATAGATGGGCCATAGTTTGGGACTTAATGAGTACATGATGTTGGGCCTCAGAATGAGACCATGTATAGGCCTAGGGCCAATTTGGAAAATTAGGCCATGTGTTGGGCCTTAATTCCTAATTGACTTTGGGCCTACGGATTGGGCCTTGGGCTTGAATAAGCCAAGCGAGGGGTAATGTAGTAGTTACCCAAAGAATGTACGTATGGTTATGTATTGGGACCCAATTATTAATTGGGTGTTATTTTGGTGTTGACAGTTCGGGAATCTGTCAGCCAGCAGCTGGGGTCGAGTCTGCGGAACTTCAGCAAGTGTGGGATTGTGTCTTCAGGACTTCAGCAGTGTGAGGTGAGTTACCTTCCAGTAGCGGTGGGTCTAAGGCCACAATGCCGGCCCACCAGTAGGAGACGTATGATAGATGATTGTCTCTGTGATATCATTTAGGTTTGCTACTACCTGATATGTTATATGCTAGCATGATATGTTATATGTGATAGTAGTAGAGTTCGGTTGTTAGGACCGGAGGGTAGTCAGACACCCCAGATACGTCTGACAGTATGTGATGTTATGTTTATATGCTAGCATGACTTGTTATATGAGTTTGGGGTAGTAGGAGGGGAGCAGTCCCCGAGTTCGGTTGTTAGGACCGAAGGGTAGTTCAGACACCCCAGATATGTCTGATAATATGTTATGTTATGATATGTGATAGTAGTAGTAGTAGGGGTGAAATAGTCCCCGAGGTTCGGTCGTTAGGACCGAAGGGTAGTCAGCACCCCAGAACGACTTGCAATGGGTAGTCAGCACCCTAGAATGGCTTGACACGGGTAGGACGGCACCCCAGAATGGCCGCATGGGTAGTCAGCACCCCAGAATGGCTTGACACGGGTAGGACGGCACCCCAGAATGGCCGCATGGGTAGGTCGGCACCCCAGAAAGGCCGTACCGGGTAGGTCGGGCACCCCAGGAATGCCTGGCAGTATGTATGTTATGTGATTGTATGGTATGTGGTATGATGGGGGAACTCACTAAGCTTCGTGCTTATGGTTTTCAGTTTTGGTTTCAGGTACTTCGTGTTTAAAGGAAAGGAGCCGGCTTGATCGCAGCGCATCACACTATGGTTTTCCGCACATGAGATCTTTGGGATTACACTCTGATATTGTTTTATGATAACATGTTTGATTATTCCTACTTTGGTTTTGACATGACATGATAATACAAATGTTTTATTACACTGTTGATTTTATAATGACGTATTTAAAAATGAAATTTTTGGCCTTTATTTTTGGGATGTTACAACATGCCTATTAGATATGGAGTCAAGATGAATATGAGTGAAATGCTACTAAGCCTATTTAGTTTGAATTTTTGTTACTGTGTTTTTAGATAATAGACAAGTGTTAAAAAAAGTAAAAAATTAAAAAAATGTGATTATCAAATTGTTAACTAAAAGAGTTATAAAAAAAATAACAAACTATGTAAAATTGTTTTAAAAATGTCATTGAACTAAAAAAATACATGAAAATGTAACAAATTATTATTTTTGTTTTTAAAATACTATTATGACCGAGAGAAAGGGCTATTGTCGGTCACAATGGTATTTTAAAAACAAAATTTAAAGTTTATTACCTTTTGATGACATTTTTGTAGTTTAATGATATTTTTAAAACACTTTCGATAGTTTGTTAACCCTATAATAATGTCCAACAGACTATTGTCACCACCAAAGGCTCCGGTATCTTGACCCTCCATAAACTTGAAATCATTCTTCCCATTTATTTTCTTAAGATCAAATCTCGAAATTATTTTGGCTAATTTTCTTTTTGAAATCCAAAACCTAAACAAGGCTTTGTTGCCACTGGTTAAAGATTACAGAAGCAAGAACAATAGTTAATAAAAGAATCCAATGCACAAAAAATATATGTTGGATCTTTGAAAGTGTGATCATTTTGATACTAAATAATTTGATATGTTTTACAGAGAGTCTAGTTCGAGTCCATATAGTACTAGGCCTTCTAAAATGAAAATGAATATTCAAATACAAATGATTATATCATTTGAATTTGAATGATTGCTTCATCAAAAAAAAAAAATCATACGGATAATTTAAAATAGAATATCAAACT
Source organism: Lactuca sativa (assembly GCF_002870075.4). Taxonomy (NCBI): domain Eukaryota; kingdom Viridiplantae; phylum Streptophyta; class Magnoliopsida; order Asterales; family Asteraceae; genus Lactuca; species Lactuca sativa. The sequence continues at coordinate 37,671,881 of NC_056628.2, forward strand.
AAAACCAAAAACACATTTCAAATGAATATTCAAATACAAATGATTATAAACAAACCAACCTCTCTTCTGTATCCCTCGTAGGAAAATTCATATCGAATTTGCTTTTTATTCAACCTATTGTGTATATCCTTATTCAACCATCTTTCTACCTAGTTTATTGGCAAGATTTTGATCAGCTACTAAACTATTGTTCAGACATTGAACTAATACAACTCGGTTAATTTGTCATCCCTACGGATTATCAACAAGTCAATGGCAATTACAACAAGAAGAGACTACATGAGGGCTAACTTTCTTTCAAATACACAAAATAGTTAATGTAAAATTCAGACAAGATCAACAAGAAACACCAATCTGTACGCATACAAAACGTTTCAAGAACTTAATGTTAAGAAAACAATCAGCAAGAAAAGACAAGACATGTTCTTGGCTAAGCATTCTTTACATAACAAAAATTCATAATATTATTCACTTTTTATACCTTTGCAATTCATTTTTACCTCTCTAATTCCCCATTTTTCCCCTCTCATCTTTCAATATTGATGACATTCTGTTTAAGAAACGAAGATGAAGGCAAACAAGAATGTTGCAAAGTCAAACTGTCTCAGTTTGCATTTACGTTTTGTGGGAATACCTTCTGAATAAAGTGTAGAAACCTTTCCGAGTAATACGTGGGGTCCACAGCTGATATCGATAGAGAATCAAATTGAAGTGATTTATATTTATGTTCAATCTTCTTTGTTATATTGTATTCCTGCAATATATCAATGATACCAAGGTATAACACCACATCATACACCTCATGAAACATTTGCTTCTCTTCTACCCCAGGAAGTAACTCTGCTCTTGCAGGCATGTTTACTCCAAGCTGTATTTGTAACCTGAAAAAACACAAATTTTTAATAAAAAACAATCATTTCACTAAATCGATCAAATTGTATCTAATTAATTTATAAATACCTTGCTGTCCCAGGGAGAAGGAGATCCACCTCAGCATCACCAGTAGCTGATGATCGTAATCGGCTTCCTCGTATATGTGGGCCCACAACCACACTACCATCTTCAGATCCACGTGGCACCAAAACAAGACCTTGGGGTGATATTTCATCTTCCAGAGTTTCTGTTATATCAATAAAAAAAAAAAGTTTATTGTTTTACTTAAAGGAACATAAATATGTACAAATTAATTAAGCACACCTTCTTCTGCAACTATTCCCAATCCATCCGCTGTTACACTTTGGTTGTAAGACATTAAAGATTTCAGTTGTTGAGGTGCTCGATAATTCACACCAAGCAAAAGACTGTAATCCATGATATTCTGAGCTTCTAGAAACTTACTATCGATTTTAATTTGACTGCATACAGAAAGATATAAATATGGTCATAATTAGAAACAAATTTTAATTACATATATTTTGGTAGACATGATAACATACTCTAGTAGAGAGTCACGCCAAGAAGGTTCTAGATAAAAGCAATAGTTTAGATCAAGATCTTTGAGTATTGTGTTCTCATCTATTTCAACTTTGTCTGCTGAACGCCCAAGTGAGGAACCTTTTAAATCAAATCTTCTATGGATCCTTAATTCTGTGCAAAACATATTTCCCATCACCACAAAGCGAAACTGAAATAATTACATCAAATATGTTAGGAAGTTTGGGACAAAAAACGACATCATCTTCTGAAAGAAAATCTTTGTATACATAGAAAAATTAACCCTAAGGAGAAAGGGTACCTTTTGGCCACTTGAGGGTTTTATCCTGTGGAGACCAAAAAATTTAGTGATGAGAGTGTTCTCATATGTCCGAACATGTCGGTGATAGTCTGGAAGCATCCGAAGAAGCACCTACACACTAACACAAGTAAGTGGAACCCTAGACATGTCGGATAAAAAAAAAGTAACAAATAAATTGGTCGTTAAAAAATAAAGAGATATATAAAATATTAAATATCCACGTATACATTAGGATATATATATATATATATATATATATATATATATATATATATATATATATATATATATATATATATATATATAGTTATATACCTGTACTTCAGACTTTCGCAATGTTTTAATCATGAAACGATCATCTTGAGAGAGAAAAAAGACACTCCCACTTTTCCCAGGAGAAGAAAGTTCTCTAAGAGCATCATTTCCACAAATTGACATCATGTAATCCGCAGCATCGATCTTAAACATCTCCCTCAAGTTCCTAATGCAATAACAAATAACAAAAAAGGTTGTTACTTTTAGGATTTGATAAGATGTAAACAAGTGGATCAATATAACAAACTAACCTGAAAACCATTGGACAATAATCCTTCCACTTAAAATCCTCGGATTGATGAGTAGGTGTGAGTTGAGATCCTTCTTTAGGAAACTGCATCCAAAAGCTAGCCCGTGGGCCAAAATCGGATACCCGAACTTCCCGTTTTTGAACAGGTGTTATTTTCCCAACAGTGTATCGAATCCCAAGTTGCAAACTAAGCATTAAATCGTAACTCCTATGACCTTTTATAATTGCTTCACCTGGTCTTTTAACTTCCCTAACTAGTTTCCTTTGTCTCCTCATTTCTCTTTTAGAACCATTTGAGAAACTACTATCAACCACAAGTTCACTTATCAAGATCCCTTGCATGTATTCTCTTTCAAGAATCGGAGTCTTGGTATCATCATCTCCATTACTGAAAGCAGCATCAGACATATAAGATGCCAAGTCATTTCCCATGACTTTTTCAATAGCAACTTCTAGACTCCATCTTCTTTCTAAAGACACATTGTTGTTACGTTGAGATGATGATCTTCCACCACCGACTTTGAAGTTTCCCATATCGATTGAAGACGCATGTTGTATACGTGAAACTTGGTTGACTTTTTGAAGGTCTGATAAAAGACCTCGTTTTCTCAAAGCTTTTAAGTAAAGTTCTTGTCTTGCTGGAAGTCTACACCCGTTTGGATAAAACGCGCCTTTTCCATCTTTTAACCCACGTGTCCATGTTCCAACGTATCGACCTCCATCACTCCATGTATAAGCACCAAAACCATGCATAACTCCATTAGACCAGCTTCCTTCATAAGAGTCGCCATTAGTCCATGTAAACGTCCCTTTTCCAGACATTTTTCCTCCTTTCATGTTCCCTAAATACTCATTCCCATTAGCCCAAGTGTACTTACCCGGTCCATCTGGAGAACCCTGAATCCAAGAACCTTCGAATGAATCCCTATTTGGGTAAGTCTGAAACCCTAATCCGTGTTTCCGATTCAAACGCCATCGACCTTTGTACACTAATCTATCCGATCTAACATACGTTCCTGTACCTTGCATATACCCACATGAAAACTCGCCTTCATAACGAGCTCCAGAAGGCCAACGGAGTTTTCCATAGCCATGCCACCTGCCGTGTCTCCATTCGCCTTCATACTTGCAGCCACGTGACCAGACGTATGTCCCTGAACCCTCGGGAACATTTCCGAGAAGATGACCGGAGTAACATTCTCCATTTGGGAGTTTTAGATCTCCATATCTGAAGGCGACTGATTCTGTTGAAGAACGTGCAGTTTGATCTCCATTTGAAGTGGTATCGTTGTTACGAAATGATACGGAATCGAGGGATCTTGTTCTATTTGAAAAAGATAAAGTTCTTTCGACATTTTCGGGAATGGCCACAGGGCCAGTCATGCATAATGTCTAAAAGATTGGACCTTTTCAATGGTGGTGGTTTATGCACATGCTAAGAAGTTAGATTCTGACATATAACACCACAAGTTTACTCATGTGACCTGTTCATAAGAGAGAGTAAAAGACAGAAACATTAAAAGCTTATATAATTATATATATAAAAGAAAAAGAATTTATAAGCAAACACCAAAGAATTAATAAAGAGTTAACAGATGAAAGTTCCCTTTTCGGATGAACAGTTATCAACATACTGAACTTATTATATGATAAGACCTCTATTGGACCACATCTACAAACCGAATTTACTACTATTTGATGATAATGGAGATCGCTATCATTCACAAAAGGCATCTTTTATAGAGGATATTGTTTTCTATGAAAAAAAATGATCTGTTCCTCAAACCTTCAAAGATTTATATGCAGCATATATAGATATGTTGGGAGAAGATTTTAAACAATCAAGAAGACAAATTATTTATATATACATACAGATGGAGATGGAGATACAAACATACATGTGTCTGTGTATGTTATCTAGGTAGTGTATGTGTTCTGGGTCTCGAGCACCCAAAGCTTCGGAGGATATGGCGGAAAGCAATTCGAAAAACCTAACTAAAATACTTCAACCTCATACAAAAAGGAATACATATATACATACATATGCACTCTCATAATCATGAATTGAAGCATAAAGCAAAAAAAATGGGATTATTCTTCAAACTAAATCAGCTGCAAATTCAAATTCAAACCTCGAGTTCAACGCTGAGAAATGTTTCTTGCTTTTTTCTAACAACACTCAGAAAAAGTCAACTAATCAACTATAAATTGTTGAAATTGTTGACCCACAACTCCATTCAAGCTTTCACCAGATAATACACAATATATAGTAAGATTCCTTCACAATTTATGAGCGCCATAAAAGCTCTTATCACATCAATATGAGCAAAAAAAATCAAACAGAAATTCATAAAATCTAGACATAGATACGCTATATACGTATATACATGTAGAGAGAGAAAGTGTACCTGAACAGAGTAGAGAGAGAGAGAGAGAGAGAGAGAGAGAGAGAGAGAGAGAGAGATTTATAGGAATTCTGATAGATTCTTTACTCAAAGCTTAAGCCTAGAAGTGTAATGTACCTTACGGTTGACTTATAAATGGATTGAATCCAAAGTTGAGTGCCCTTCTTTGTCTGGAAATATACCTTTTACAAATGTTGGTTTTTGATTACCTTTTTGCTACCCTTGCTTTATCCAGAATACTTTCTAAAACGTTTCTCTTTTTTCACTGATTAATTGTTACACTTACTAAAATATAAAAGTAATCTTTTAAAACATAATATATTTAATTAGGGACAGGTTTGCTGAGTCAAATTTGATGCATAACATAGTCTTTTACAGAATCTAATATATATGTCCCACAGTATGCAATGTCCCTAGTAAAAAAAAGGTGACATCCCCCCACCCCACATTGATGGATTGGAATTATACTATAAAATTCTCAATGTTTTTTCATGAAAATATGTGGGATATTTTATTTTCACTTAATCAAAATGTGTACGCAAATATATATATATATATATATATATATATATATATATATATATATATATATATATATATATATATATATATATATGTACAAACTTGTCTAGCACACCTGATCGTATTGATGTATATGGAAAAATGTTTGGCGCCTAATTCTTTGTGTCAATGTATATGGGCTTTATCTCATTAATGTAACATCCGTGTTTCAGATTGGTTAAACTTACTTTTATCAGGGACCAAAGATGGAGTTTTGGAGGAAACTCTGCGTCATGACGTGGCGCAATGAGTCGTGGCGTAATGATGCCCACAGTGTGGCAATCGTTTGGAGGATCACATGTTTAATTTGGATCGCCACAGCGTGGCCCAAGGTTTCTTGGATTAGTGTCTAAGTCCATAACTATTTTGGTATGTATTTGACCCGATTATGAGCATGATCCTTTTGGGTTGCCTTCACCATAGCAATATGCATGATGAAATTAAGGAGAGAAAAGTTTAATTATGATTTATTAATATATTATGAGAATAATATATTAAAGGAGAAATCATATTGTTTAATTAATATTAGTCAAGAATTAATTAAACTTAGGGGACTAGAGTTGTAATTATAAGATAATTATAATTGGGCTATGGATCACCTAATAAAATATAGGTTGGACGAATTCTATGGGAAGCCCATTAGAAATCGTCCAAGGGATATGTTAAAGGAGTCAATGGGCTGCTTAGGGCTTAAGCAGCCAGATTAGGGTTTCCTACTTGAAAACCCTAATAGCCTACATGTATAAGGGCCCCTATGCCCCAAAAACGTGGACAAGAGTTCCTCTAGGGTTTCTAGAAGTTTTGGGCAGCCTCCTCTCTTCTCCTCTTCATCCAAGTTGCTTAGTGGTGTTTGTGATTCCATTAGAGGTGCAGCACTTGAGGCACTGAGTTTTCTAAAGCCAGTCAAAGCAAGGAATTGATGGTTATTACAATATAACAATCAAAGGTAATTACTAAACCCTTAATTCAGCTCTTATATGATAGATCTAGGGTTTATAGCTTTGGATATTCAATTACATGTTCATTAGACAAACTAGATCCAAAAACTATTAGGGTTTGCATGTACACCATAGGATTGATGTTTTGCTCAAAACCCATCAAGGTTGTCACGGCGTGGCAACTGTTCTGGCTCAAGCTCATGATTTTTTAGGGTTCCCTTCATATTTAAACCCCTCTAAGCTATTTTTAGGGTTCATAATCAGCTTCCAAGACCCTTATACCTCAGAGAAACCCTAGTTATCTTTCCCTTGGTGGTTTGTGACCTTTTAGAGCATTGTGGGCTTAGAGAAGAAGGAGAATGTTAACGTACTCCTACAGGAAAAGTCAAAAGAGAAGTCAAATTGACACCAGGCTTGGCCTGGTTAGAACCCAGTCTAAAGCCAAGTCCGAGCATTCACCAACACGAGGGGCGCTGATAAGGCAGTTAAGGTGCAGAGTCGTACCTTAACCCCTTCTCCGAGAAATCATATCCTGACAAACGTGGGACCAATTAGAGAGTCCCACTTGCTCATCAAACGATAGCCACGATCTTCGTGAACATTTGGAAGATCTCCTTCTAGCCAATGGGAGAAGGAGGAAAAAGACGTAACGGAGGACCCTCCAATATGGGTCCACCACGTCGCACCTCACGAGAGAATCCTCAACAGAATCAGTTGAGAGACACGCCTCTGAGACAGGTATAAAAGGATCCTTCTTCCTCACAAAAAAGGGGACATAATTCTCTCTCCTCTATAATCACTTACCATCTCTCTCAGATCTCACACTAACTAGATCGTCGGAGCTTCGTCCCGGGACCCCCTCCCGAATGCCAACTAACGATCTTTATCTTATTTTGTACTATGATATCAAGGGAATTCGTTTCTGCAAGATTCACCGGCAATCTCGATCCATCCTTTCTCTGACATATCACAATAGAGAAGAAGGTGCTCTATTGGTGGATCTTGCAACGAACCAACATCATCAACATCTCTCATAGCTTTTGGACCTTTGTAAGTGTCAAAGGCTCTAACTTTATGGTTTATTATGGTTGGATCTAGAGTATTGTCCCATGTTCTTCATGTTTGAGCAAGTTTAGAAAGATGGAACTGATAAAGTTGGCAACTTTATGATTCTCCTGACCATTATGAGTATCATATGTTATGGATATATACTTTGGTTTGAGTTCTTATATTTTGCATGAGTTTTGGTCATTTTTAGCTCATTTTGACCTAAAATGGATTCTAGACATTTTTTAGATATGCATTTCTATAAAGCTTCCACCTTTCTAATAGATCTGGTGTTATAAACTCTTTCTGGAGTGGTTGGGTTAAGGACTTCTTCAGATTAAGGGTTTAATAGTTAAGACATTATGGATTTTAGCTTTATTTGGACTTCGGTTTGAGATTAGATCTTTTTGGGTGTCTTAATGGATAAAGATGGAAAATTTATCCATTTAGACCATAGAATGGACTAGATCTGACCTTTGGAGCTCTTGGAATCGAAGAATATAGCTTAATCCATTAATTTGTTGGAATCTCAGCTCCCACGGTGTGGCCATAGGTTGTCACGGCGTGGTGATTGGGAATTTCCCGTCTGTTTGATCGTATGAGGGCCACGACGTGGAAGTTGACTAAAGTCAACATTGGCCGTTAACTTTGACTGTTGACTTTTGGTTAAATTTCTATTTTTAGAAGGTATACTTAGGGTTTGCCTTGTGTGGTTTGATAGGAGGTATTTAACACCCATCTTTTGGCGGTGAGAGTTGTTAGTTATGGTTGGTGCGACATTGGGTTGGTTTTTTAGTCGGCTTTGTAATTCAGGTGAATCTCCTCACTGTATACGAGGGTCGAAGGCACCAATATCGACCCCACAAATTATATGCAAGACTAAGGTCTGGACCTTAGCAGTTATATGTATAATGCTAGATGTCTTTGTGATACTTGCATGGAAGACCAGCAGGTGGCTCTTGGCACTTATCTGTAAGACCTGGGTTTTGGCCTCCAACTTGGAAAAGAAAGACCATGATACGACTCATGGCATAATGGCAATTATAAGACTATGGTTGGCACATAACAATCTCTATTGTATGTATGGTATGTGGTATTTTGGGGAACTTACTAAGCTTTGTGCTTACGATTTTACGTTTATGGTTTCGGGTACTTCCGGTTCTAAAGGGAAGGGCTCAGCGTGACTACACTGCACCCCCAGAGTTTCCACATTGGCTACTTATGATTTGTACTCTGATGTTTACATGATGTAATCACTTGATTGGTTTTGGAACAACTTATTTGTATGACTTATTGTTTTAAAAATGAAAATTTTACTATGAATTTTTTGGACGTTACAAGTTGGTGTCAGAGCCTTAGTATGAGGGATTCGGGCACACTCTTGGGTGTGACTGGACTCAAACTGAGGAATTGGTAATCTTTTGAAAAAAAATGTTTTTGAAAATATTTTTATAAAGAAAAAGGGGGATGTGATGCGAGCAATCAGCTGAGCTCAAGTAAGTGATTCCCAGAACACCCATACATGTTGATACGTTAGATGATATGGAATACATTCATGCTAGCTTGGGGCTAAGGATCTGCTCAGGATTGCATGATAGAATACTAGGATAGATTTATTTATATGCATGTTGGTTGGGCTTTTAGAATCACATGCTAGAATGGACTTCAAATGTTAATTAGAATGGCCTGATTAGGTAGTGTACTGGTTAGATTTTTCTGATGCCCAAATGTTGCTTGCTTTGTGCTTTGTGAGACTCATATTGACGTGAGTTAATTAATTCATGAATACGTTAAGTTACATGCAGTAAATGTTAAATAATCTTAGAATGACTGACTTGGCCTTATAGCGCAAATCTTGTTTGATTCCAAACGTTGTAGGGTTGAGTCTTTTGTCAAAGGGTTATCTAAGCTTTATTTCATGTGATAGTATTCATGAAATAGTTAGTTGAAATCAGTAGAAGCTCTTCAGTAGTTGATGGTAGGGTGGAGTGAGGAACCTGGGAGAGCCTAAGAGGTGTTTAGTAGGTTTAGATGCGCTGCTTAGCGGGTATTTGGAGTACCATTTTGAGAAGGTGGCATAGAGGATTCATGATGAAAGTATGGATAGGTGTGGAAGGTAGTATTGGGTCCGTACTACTAAAAGCACAAGATCCGTACTCGAATCAAGGAAAGTGACATAGAATCTAGGAAACCTATGGGATGAAGATTCTTTGGGTATATTCTGATCGTTTGTATGATTGCTTTTCAAAATGGTGATGATCACACATGGAGGAGGATCAAGTTCAGGCTTAGGTGTTAGAACTAAACTTATGGATGAACGGGTGCGAGAGTTCATTTCATCGGAGATCACCCGCGCTAATTTGGTGCAGAATCCTGTAATATTTGGTACAATCAAGGAGTAGATCAGGGATATTATGGATGAGCGTCAAGACACGTTCTGCACTAGGAGTGTGGAGCTTCTAGATGAGCTACTTGGGGCCTCCTAGGCCGAGATTATAGCAGAATAGTTCGGAGCACAGACTCCCTCTTTTCAGGAGTTCAATGCATGTTGAGCTCTAAAGTTATTTGGGGCTAAGGACCCCATTACTAGCCACCGATGGATCGCTGACATGGAGAATGCTCAATGAAGGAGCTTCTGCCATGAGGGGCAAAGGTGGGATTTGCATCCTGTCTTCTAAGAGACCAAACCCGTGATTGGTGGGAGGAGGTCGGTCGTGCATTAGGATCTGTGGTTATGGTGGCCATGACTTGGGAGGAGTTTGTTACAAGATTCCAAGAGGAGTTTGCACCAGCGATAGAGGTGCAACAGTTGGCGAAGGAATTTCAGGACCTTCGCCAGACTACTAAGACTGTGGCAGAGATCACTTCCAAGTTTCGAGAAAGGGATTTGTTGGTTCCGTAATATGTTATGGAGGAGGAAATGAAGAAGGCAAGGTATCATGATATGTTAAGGGACGACATTAGAGAGTTTGTGAGCTTGTTAGGGTGTAAGACCCGTAATGACATGATTGCTAGAGCTCGAGAACGGGAGATTGACTTGGAGAAACTCGGGAAGAGAAAGACAAATCAGGTTCAGACAACTGGGGCTCCTGAGAAGAGACCCAAGACTTCTGATCAGCGAGTGAGGGGCAGCAGGACTAGGGTCAGTTCAGCACGTACAGGAAACAACATGACGGGGCATGTTGATCTAAGGGTATGGGTTGCTTCAAATGCGGCAGGTTTAGTCATGTCAACAGAGATTGTCTCCAGGGAGCAAGTTCTTTATGTTTTCACTACAACCAAGTGTACCATAAGAAGGTCGACTGTCTAGGATTGTTAGGTGGAGCGGTGTAGGCACCAGCTCCAGCCACTCTGAGGATTACTGATGATTGCAAGGGCAGAGTGGAGGTTCATGTGGTGAGGATCCGAGCATTGCAGTCATTGGACGACAAGATTCAAGTTCCATCGGTTGACGTCGCAAGTACGTGCTGAATTCATTTCCTTAATGCTATTATTATTATTATTATTATTTGTTCTTATATATGTATGCATGTATATGAGATGCTACATTTGGTTTATCTAATTCTCCACCTAGAAATTAGAATTTTCCTCATGATAGGCTAGAGATTATATTTTGAGAATCTTCATATGCCATTTTGCATACCGAGAGTCGTGCTTAGAGGATATTCAGGTGAGCTGGTTTTAGGACTTCAATGTGGGAGACATCGACCAACGATAGAACAAGCATTAAGTGGTGGAAAACCAACAACCGATTCAGTTTTTGGTAGTTTCAGCAAGGAATCCAAAGTATCTGTATTTAAGCATGCCACATTTGAATGCAGGACCCGTAGGAATCTTTCATGACTGTGAGGCAATGAAGGATTGGTTTGATCGTGGGTGTAAGATCGATAGTTGTCAAATTTATACCTTCAGGGTGATTGATTGTATGATTCACATGAGAATTGCTCCATTGAAATTAGGTCGTTGGATTGGCTATCCACCCATTTTGATAATTAATTTGTTTGTTCTTCTTCATCTGTTAAGGTGCTTGGATATATTAAGTTTTGTTGGGACATTGGGGTATATTCATTCGGATTTGGAATGTGTGTGCATTAGGATTGACTCGTCATGGAATGCTAGTCCTTGTAAGCTCATGTTGTCAACAAATTTAAGTAGTAAGGTTGCGAGATGGTTTGGAAATCTATCGATTACGTGGTTGGCAGAGCGTGATTGAATCCAAGTAGGGGAGAACCATTTGGATTAATAGGATGGTATCCGGGCGCAAAAAAAGAGGTGTTCCATACCTTAGGCAAGTGGAGAGCCAACTCTTGTCGTGGTATGGACTGAGGTTGGCATAAGGAATGAGGGTTTAGGTTGCCTTGCCGAATATGTGACGCGTCGGCAGGGGCGCATGATGGATATGTGATTAGGTGCAACTTGAGGGTTCTGTTAGAGCCTCCCTATCTATTCTTGTCTGATTAAGGCTTTGGGTTTTGAAGCATGACCCAAACACTTGATTGAGGTATAGTCCGACGAGGTTTTGACTCATGATTGAATATGGTATGGTAGATGGATGGCAAGGCAATGGGTTGAGTCCATGGTTGTTGTGGAAGTGTTGTAAGACTATGGGGTGGCCTTAGCATTCAATAGGTTGGCATGTAGTGGTAGAAGTGTTGTAAGCCTGCGGGATGGACGTAGAACTCCCTAGGTTGGCAGGTAGTGGTATAAGTGTTGTAAGACTGTAGGATGACCCTTAGCATTCACCTGGTCAACGAGAAGTTATGAGGGTGTTGTGAACCTATGATTAGGCTTGTATTTCTCTCAAGGTAATATTAGACCATGGCAGGATGTGTTGTGAGACTGTAGAATGACCACAATATCCATGGGATCATGGAAGGATGTAGGTCTATATGGGACCAGTTGTGACTTAAGACAACGGTTGGGCCAGTAGCATTCACTTAGAAGTGAAGTGGACTATTTTATGTGTTTGTGTTGTTCGGTTAGGTCTCTCGTGGAGGATTGTTGGAGCCATGTTGGCAAGCAGTCTTGGATAGTTTCTGTCAGATAAGACTTTTGGTTATAGTCTCGTGGTATGATCGTGCGTGAGGCTATCAGCCTCAGCAACCGGTTGGGAAATTTGGCGCTTCGGAAAAATTGGTAGTCCAGTTTGGAACTCCAAGAGATCCCAGGTTGATCGGAAATGTGAATGTTTAGTTAGCAGAATGACACAATGCGTTGGTTGGGCACCAATGTTCGAGATTTGGGCAAAATCTTCAGGAGGAATTGGGTACTAGAGTGCATTTTGGCACAACGTATCATCCACGTACCGATGGGCAGAGTGAGAGAACCATACATACTCTGGAGGGTATGTTACGAGCTTGTGTTATTGAGTATGGTGGTAGTTTGAATATTTACTTACCCTTGGTGGATTTGCCTACAACAACACTTACCATTCTAGTATCGACATAGCACCATATGAGATGTTCTCCGGGAGTAAATGTCGAACTCCCACATGTTGGTTGGAGCCATGCGAGAAAATTTTTGCAAGTTTAGAAATTGTGCAAATTGCAGAAGATAAGGTGAGAATAGCTCGTTATCGTTTGTGAGTAACTTCAGGAAAGATAAAAGAAGTACTCAAAACATAAAGATAGATCAAAGACTTTCGAGGTGGGTGCGAAAGTTATGTTGAAAGTCTCACCTTAGAATGTGATTATTCTTTTCAGGAAACGAGGCAAGTTAGATCCCCAATATATTGGTCGGCTTGTTGTTTTGGAGCGTATAGGCGACTAGGCTTATAGATTGGAGTTACCATCAGAATTAGAGGGGGTTCATGATATGTTCCACGTATGTTACTTGCAAAAATGCCTAGCTGAGGAACCGAGTATCTTACCCTTTGACGAGTTATGGGTTCACGATTCGAAACGATTGGTGAAAGAGCCCAAAGCAATCTTGGAGTAGGAAACCAAGCAGCTACGAAAGAAGTGGGTGAAACTTGTGAAGGTCTTGTGGAAGAACAAACACAGAGGCAAAATGAATTGGGAGCTTGAGGATGATATGAGTGCCCGTTACCCTAACCTGTTCGTTTCGATTCCTGATTCATGATGGAAACCTCGTAAGGAGGTGAGGATTGTAATGACCTGAACTTTCCTAATCCATCATCGAGGTTAGTGTTCCATTACGTATCATTGTTAAGTTACTTTTAAAAAGGTTAAAACTAACTTTTAGGGGTCAAAGTGCAAGAAAACTATGCTTGATCATATACATGGGTCATGGAGTCATTTTCCCACACTTAAAGGGCCTAAAATGAAATTTATGATGTACTTAAGTAACCCCTAACCCTAAATCCGGGAATAAACCCTAATTGGCAGCCTCCACACTACTTTTAAGTGAGTTATTGAGTACATTTCCTTTCTTGAAGTGGTGGTGAAAATCTAAGAAGTTGTGGTGGTGATTTTGGTGCTTTTAAGTGGGGATACTTCTTTGTTGGGTTCAAGACTTATTCCTTGCTTCTTCTCCCGGAAATTGATCATATTTCAAGAGGTATAAATGACTTCCTTACCATCCATCTCTATTTTTTTAATTCTTTGTCTTAATCATTGAAGTATTTGGTGATGTTTGTAAATTTAGAAATCTGGAAAAAATTGTGATATGTTTTGCAAGGAATGTAGAGCTCCATCTACTCCGAATTAGATGATGCCCCATAGAGATAAAATTGAAGGAAATCAGGTCTAGTTTCCAGAAAGTCCAATAACACCCCTTTTGGAGTTATAGATTATGTTTTACACCAAAAATACTGAACAGTGGTCGGGTCTTAAAACATCAAAATATGAAACCTAGATTTTGCTTTTTGTTTTGATTTCTTGTTTCAAATCGGGATTTTTTGTAACCTTTTAGGTTTCTTAGTGATCTGTTGGAGAGTGTCTTCCTCAATTCATTTATTCCCATAACTTGGATTTGAGGTGAGTCATTTCTTGTGTGGTTTTAGCACTAGTCCGGAAGGATAGCATACACCTATGTTGTGTTCTTGTCTTTTGATGTTGTGTGAAGTTTGAAACTGATTGTCTAAGGTAGAATGAAACCTAGATATATAATATTATTAAGGACACAATTGAACAAGGTAATTTATGTATGCTAGAACCTTGAACAAATCAATTGATGCAACATGTGAGTGTTAGGTCCATGCTAAAAGTGAGGACTTTTGTTTGGTCCATGGTTTGGATCACCACGGCTTGGCAGCTGATCTGGCCCAAGCCCATGATTATTTTATGGTTCCCTTCATATTTAAACCCTCTAAACTATTTCTAGAGTTCATAATCAACCTCCAACACCTTTATACCTCAGAGAAACCCTAGCCATCTTTCACTTGGTGATTTGTGACCTTTTGGAGCATTGTTGGCTTAGAAAAGAGGGAGAAAAAGGTGCACCATTGGTGGATCTTGCAATGAACCAACATCATCAACATCTCTCATAGCTTCTGGACCTTTGTAACTGTCAAAGGCTCTAACTTTATGGTTTATTATGGTTGGATCTAGAGTATTGTCCCATGTTCTTCATATTTGAGCATGTTTGGAAAGATGGAACTCATAAAGTTTGCAACTTTATGAATTTCATGTGACTTATGAGTATCATATGTTGTGGATGTAGACTTTGGTTGGAGTTATTATCTTTTGCATGAGTTTTGGTCATTTTTAGCTCATTTTGACCTAAAATGGATTCTAGACATGTTTTAGCTATGCATGTCTATAAAGCTTCAGCCTTTCTAATAGATCTGGTGTTATAAACCCTTTATGGAGTGGTTGAGTTAAGGAATTTTTCATATTAAGGGCTTAATGGTTAAGACAATATGGATTTTGGCTTTATTTGGACCTAGGTTTGAGATCTTGATCTCTTTGGGTGTCTTAATTGATAAAGTTGGAAACTGTATCCATTTAGACCATAGAATGGACGAGATATAAGATTTGGAGCTCTTGGAATCAAAGAATATAGCTTAATCCATTAAGTTTTTGGAATCTCAACTCCCTTAGTGTGGTCATATGTTGCCATGGCATGCCAACTGGGAATTTCCCATCGGTTTGATCGCATGAGGGTCACGATGTGGCCAAGGAAGACCACAACGTGGCAGTTGACTAAAGTCAACATTGGCCATTGACTTTTGGCATAGGTTGAATTTTGCTCAAATTTCTATTTTTAGAAGGTATACTTAGGGTTTGCCTTGTGTGGTTTAATAGGAGGTGTTTAACATCCATCTTTTGGCGGTGAGAGCTGTTAGTTGTGGTCGGTGCGACATTGGCTTGGGTGTTTAGTCGACTTTATGATTCAGGTAAGTCTTCTCACTGTATACATGGGTCGAAGGCACCAATGTCAACCCATAGGATTATGTTATGTAGAAAGACTAGGTGGTGGCACCTGACAATTGCATGAAAGACCTGGAGATGGCTCCCGACATATTATATGCAAGACCAGGGTTTGGACCTTAGCAGTTATATGTATAGTGCTAGTTATCTTTATCATACTTGCATGGAAGACCAATAGTTGGCTCTTGGCATGTAACATCCCAAAAAAATCCAGCTAAAAAATTCCATCTTAATTTATTCCAAAACATCCAATAATCATGTCAAAACAACCAAAAGTTTATCGAAGTGAAATATCATCAAAGTACAAAATCCCAAAATCACATGATGCAGAAAACATGGGCGGATACGGTGCGATCAAGTCGGGCCCTTTCCTTTCGAGCAGGAAGTACCTGAAACATAAAATGAAAACCATAAGCACAAAGCTTAGTAAGCTCCATAAAAATACCCCATACCATACATACATAATAGTCAAAACATAATTGGGTCTATTTCACCCCCCTTTGGTCTCTTTCAATCGGTATTGGGTACATTTCACCCCCTTCAGTCTCTTTTAGCCGGTACTGGATCTGCTTAAACCCCTTCAGTCTCTTCCAACCAGTATTCAATATATTTCACCCCCTTCGGTCTCTTACAACCGGTATCGAGTCTATTTCACCCTTTAGTTACCATACAATCATATCAGCAAGAGTCATAGAGACAACAAACATATACATCCATATCAGGAAATTATCACGAAGAAAACTATCATCCTATAAACATAATTCAGTGGTCCGACATTAGTGCCTTTGACCCACGAATACAGTGAAGGAACTCACCTCTGTCTGAAGATAAGCAAATCATACTCGAGCAGCCAAATCGTAAAATGCCCACACTAGAATCACAAGTAATATAACCCTAATTAGCCATTAGGTTATCAACTCAAACTAGGAGTCCAAATCCTTAATCCCGACTTTTAAGGGTAAAAGATTATTTTAACCTTCTCTTATTGGTCCCAACAACATGCGATCTAAACCCGAACTAGCCCAAAGTCCAAAAGACACACTAGGCCTAATATGGGCCCAAATCCATAAAGGCCCAACTCAAAACGACTTGTGGCCCAATCAAGGGCCCAAAACCCTAGAGTTCAAGGTAGCCCAAAATCAAAAGCCCAAAGAGCCCCCTGGTAAGTACGCTAAGCATACCACTAGTATGCCCGGGGTACTCGATTGTTATATATGGGTCGGGGTCCCAGGAGCGTACGCTCAACTTACGCCCCAGTTGGCCAAAACCTTCTTTTAAGGTCTTAATATGTTAAGACCTAACGTCCAACTTTAGATCCAAGTCTAATAAGACACATTAAACCATAAAGTTGCAATCTTTATGCTTTTGCATGGCTTGATAAGTTCCATAACCCAACTTAAACACTTTATCCACAGGAAATGAACACCAACGTTTGCATGGTTCATCAAAACCCGTCAAGATGACATTTTTATGCACTAACAACATCAAGAATGCTAAGATGTACATTCTAAGCTCATTGAGTAGCTCATACTCACAAGGATGACTCAAGGGATCATAATATGCTCAAACAAGCCCTAGACTAGATCTAACACATAAAGTCATCAAGATAGAAGCTTGACACCTCCAATAAGCTGGAAAGAGTGAATAACCTCTGGATTTACAAGCTCCCACTTGATCAATTCTCCTCTACAAGGCTCCTTCTTCTTCAAAGAGTACCACACATGCACCAAAATGCATACAAGGGTCAATCTCTTGAGAAATGGGTTAGGGTTTTGATATATAGCTCAAAAGAGGAAATGGAGCCTGATAAGGTGGAAGCTTTGGGGACATAATGTGTTTAAATAAGGTGCACACCTAAAAAATTAAGGTTTTCTCTTGACTGACGTACGCCATACATACTAATAATGGGTACGCCCAGCATACCAGAGGGCTACCCTGTCTCATGCATCTATCGAAGTATGCCCGACATACCTAATATACACCCAAAGTAATAGGGTCCTTAAGCCAAAATAAAGAAAATAAAATGCTAAGAGTTTATTTGACATGTCGGGTGTTACATGGCACCTGTCTGTAAGACCCGTGTTTTGGCCCTCGACTTGGCAATGAAAGTCCATGATGTGGCTCATGGCATAATGGAAATTATAAGACTATGGTTGGCACATAGGAATCTCTATTGTATATATGGTATGTGGTATTTTGGGGAACTCACTAAGCTTTGTGCTTACGGTTTTACGTTTATGGTTTTAGGTACTTCCGGTTCTAAAGGGAAGGGCCCGACGTGACTGCATTGCATCCCCCAGAGTTTCCACATTTGCTATAGTTAAACTTAAGTATTTCATGTATGAAGTAGCTATCAATTTCCACTTGAATGGTTCGTTCATGAAATGTTATATTGATGACAATGTGTTAGGCTGCATTGTCGCAATACAGAGATGTAGGTCTGACAAGTACAACTTCAATATCATGTATTAGTCAATATAACGATAATATCTCGCTTAAAGTAGTCGGAATTGATGGGTTTGAGCCACAAGAACATCCTATGTGCTCATGCAAACTCTAATGCTTGGATCTAGGTTTCTCTAATTGTACATGCATTCATCCAAGTCTTTCTAACCCTAGATCTAATGATAATAGTTCGAAATTATAATGACCAAATAAGATCTAGAAGAGTACCTCTTGTTGCTTGCTTGAATCTTCTTGTCTTTGATGCTTATAGTCACAAGTGTAACTCCTCTAATGGCTTACAAACACCAACTAGCAAGAGGGTAGTATTTGAGAGAGGGAGGAGGCACACAAAATCGGCTCTAGGGTTCTTAGAGAAGCAATCGCCGATTTCTGTAACCTAGGGGGTCTATTTATACTATGAGCAGCTAGGGTTTCAGTCAAAACCCTAATGGATAGCTTAAACATTAAGTAGCCCAGCGACAGTTTAAGTCCCCTTTATTCAATTAATCTCTTTTAGTCACCAAATTAATTCCTAATTAATCTATGACTAATATTAATCAAATAATATGATTTCTCCTTTAATATATTATTCTTATAAGATATTAATAAACCATAATATCTTCTCTCTCTCTCTCTCTCCATAAGTTACCCTGTCAAGTTGCTATGGTGTAGGTAACCCAAAAGGACCATGCACAACCGGGTTAAGTACTTACCAAATATAGTTACAGCCTTAGACACTAATCCAACAGTCTCCCACTTGGATAAGTCTAGTAACTACAAATGTAAGCACAATCCGATTAGCAATCGTAGCCCTCAACTACACTGTCGAACTCTGATCTTATCAATAACCTGTCCTTTTGATAAGGGATCGTATAGGCCTCTGTTCTAGATATCGTGCGAACAATTACATGGAACATAGTCATACTTATTGTCCAACAACTTGTTTCTCGATCTCTGATTTGTTTGACATAGAACTTAATTGAATACATCAATTCAGTCCTGACCAGGCCCGACACATAAGTCAAACCAAATCATCGAGGGGCCCTGATATCGCTTTTACCCTCTTAGGATAAAAGGAACAGATAAACTTCGACTTATATGCATTTATTATTCACTAACCAAATCATTCACAACAATGTGTTTTATAACATCAAGTTACTGATGCGTTTTCGCATTATCAATGCATAATCAATTACCAAACAATAAACCATATATCTAGGTTTTAAGACCATATGATCTTATCGTCTTGCGATCACTCGAGATAAATTCCATGAAGTGATTCTAGCAAACGTGGATTTATTCCAATGCTCAAATCAAACTCATAAGCACTCATGAACGTTGTAGCAAACTTTTGCTATGTCTAATACCTTTTAGACAATCTACACACCAATTCATGACAGTCTTCATTCATATCTACTTCCAACATATGAATTATTGTGGACGGTTCGAATAATTCTTATTATTCAGGAAGTCAAAACATTCAAAATGAAACAATAGGTAAACAATTAACATAAGACAGTAACATTACTAATAAATAATACTCTTTTATTTAATCATCAAATGTTAATTACAATTTATCTATTACATGTTTCTAAACTATCTAATCTAAACTAATATCGTCCTTCAGCCCGATGCTCCTAGCATGCTGCAAGTGTTTAACCCTGTTTAGTCCCTTCGTAAGTGGATTTGTTGGGTTATCTTCTGACGATACCCTCTTTGCTACGAGGAGTCCTTCCACCCGTTGTCGAATAAAATGATATTTTTTGTCGATATGTCGAGATCTGTCGTGATCCCTCAGTTCCTTGTTCAAGGCAACCGCTCCTTCTGTAACATCCAAAAATTTTCAACCAAATTAAACTTTTCAAAAACAACTCAATTTCATTAATTCATTACAAAAAGGTTTTCAATAAATTTATTGTCAGAGTATTCCCAAAACCATATCATAAAACATGAACATGAGGAGCGGTACGATCACGCCTTCGCCTTGCCACGGTCTCTTGAAGTACCTGAAACATTAAACCACAGTTGTAAGCCCGAAAGCTTAGTGAGATACTCCCAAAATACCAACCACATATACCATACAACTAGCATATCATATAATAAATAGAACAGCCATGCACTTCGGGTCTACTGGGTGTCTGGTCCGCCGCACTGGGCCTTCAGTCCACTTGGTCCACCCTCCGAGTCTAGCCATATACATCGATTCTGCAGTGTCGTTGGTCCGCTCGCACCGGGCCTTCAACCCACTTGGTCCACTCTCTGAGTCTACAGTATGACTAGTCCGCCCGCACCGGGCCTTCAGTCGGCCTGGTCCATTCTCCAAGCCTCGGCATGTCTGGTCCGCCCTCGTGGGGCCTACAACCTATCCGGACCGCTCGCTGGGCCTTCGTAATATCCGGTCCGCCCTGGGTATGTTGGCATACAACACAAAGCAGGACCCGCCTCAACCCAACCCCAGTCAACCAACCATGTGCACATAAACATATAATACTATAACAATTAATCACCAATCAACCGATCTAGCAGATCACATACATAGCATACTCTAACCAGGATACCGACCTAACCGGTCACTAACATAGCATCATCATATATTCCAGGATTCCGACCTTAACCAGGTCTCTAACATATACCATCCTAACTACCAGGATGCAAACATATAGCAAAGCAATAACATAACAACTACCCAGATTTCCATCTGATAAAGGGCCTGCCTTGGTGCCTTAGACCCTGTCGATATATCGAGGATAACTCACCTCGCAACTGCTGACTGAAAAGATAAGATCATGTTGCTCCCACCTCCAATACGAACTCCACCACTGATCAATACCAAAAGACTGAACTCAATAAATACCAGTAATTACCAAAATACCCCTAGAAGTCAACTGGTCAACTCTTGGTCAAGGTCAAGGTCCTCAGTCAAAGTCAAACTTCCTGACTGACTCTACTCGCTGAGTCAGCCCGCTGACTCGTCGAGTCCCTATGCTCTGAAAACTCCCATATCGCGACTCAACTCGCCGATTCGCCCCAAGACTCGCCGAGTCCCACGAACTCTGAGTCCCTTTCATGCTCAACTCACCGAATCATCCTTCGACTCACCGATTCATGACTTAACTAGAAAAGGTTAGGATTCCTCGACCAGACTCGCCGAGTCCAAGGCAACATTCAACAGACTCGTCGAGTTGTTCTTCCAACTCGTCGAGTTCCTGCCTATCTTCATCCAACTCACCGAGTCCACCCATGCAACTCGTCAAGTATCTCCAGCTCTTAACCCATGCAATGGCTTTTTAAGCCATGCTGGGGCTCAAATCCATAGATCTGTCCTTCTACAAGCTATCCCTCATGTAAAGTTGCAAACTTTACGTGATATCAAGAAGATATAAAGTCAAAACACACTAGGGCTTGGGTTTTAGACAAAAGGGGCTTCAACAATCATCCAGGGACTGAAACTTTATGAACTTAGGACTTAAAAGAGGTTCAGATCTGAAGTTTCGGCTTCAGATCTAGCTTCTATAACAATTCCCTTAACCAAGGAAAACCCTAGCCTCCACATATGAATGATTCTAGAAGAAATGGTCAAGGTAACAACTTAATACCTCACAAATGTGTCCCAAACTAGAGTGGGTTCTGGATCCACACGAAATCCTTGATGGTTGCCTCTTGCTCTTCAAGTCTCCTCCACCAAATTCACTTCTCAAGGCTCCAAACACTCTCCAAGCTCTCACTCGTGGCTATTAGGGTTTCTGGGACTCAAAGGGAATGTAAAGAGGCTGAAGAGAGGGTATTATGTTCTTTATATATAGCACAAACTCCGGATTAGGGTTTTTCTCATTCTAGCACCAACTCGCCGAGTCCAGCCTCCGACTCGTCGAGTTGGTCACTTAACGTGTGACCAGAATCGCGACTCGACTCGCCGAGTCTATCCATCGACTCGCCGAGTCGGCCTTCCTTATTTACACTAAGAACCCTGAACTTGCACTTCTGAACTCGGGGTGTTACACCTTCATTATCATAGAAAATTTCCATGGGCTCCTTTATGGCTGGCACAACTCCAAGGTCTCCAATGAAGTTCTTTAACCATATTGCCTCCTTTGACGCTTCGCTCGCTGCAATGTATTCTGATTCGCACGTTGAATCAGCCACGGTCTCTTGCTTGGAACTTTTCCAAGTCACTGCTCCTCCATTAAGGGTAAAGACCCAGCCCGACTGCGAACGGTAGTTGTCCGTGTCAGTCTGAAAACTGACGTCACTGTACACTCCAACCTTTAAGTCATCACTTCCACCGAGGACTAGAAACGATTCCTTGGTCCTCCAAAGGTACTTAAGAATGTTTTTGACTGCGGTCCAATGCACTCTACCAGGATTCCCTTGATATCTCCTGACCATGCTCAAAGTGAAGGCCACATCTGGCGAGTACAAGTCATAGCATACATAATCAAGCCAAACTGCGGAAGCGTATGGTACTCGGTTCATTTCTTCTATCTCGACTTCGGTACTCGGGCATTGAGTCTTACTCAACTTGGCATTACTTTGGATTGGTAACTCCCCCTTCTTTGAATTCTCCATACTAAAACGTTTTAGTATCTTGTCAAAGTCAGTATTCTGACTAAGTCCTATTATCTCTTACTTCTATCTCTCACTATCATTATTCCCAAAATATAGGAAGCCTCTCCGAGGTCCTTCATAGCGAAGCACTTCCCGAGCCAGGACTTGACTTCCTGTAGTGTCGGGATGTCGTTTCCTATGAGTAGTATGTCATCGACATAAAATACAAGGAAGCTAACTATACTCCCATTGGCTTTGACATATACACATGATTCATCCTTGCTTCGCAAAAAACCAAACTCTTTGACTTTCTCGTCGAAACAAAGATTCCATCTGCGAGACGCTTGCTTAAGTCCATAAATGGACTTCTCAATCTTGCACACTCTATTGGGATGCTTCGCACTGACAAAACCCTTTGGCTGAGCCATGTAAACATCCTTAGCCAACTTCCCATTAAGGAAAGTGGTTTTGATATCCATCTTCCATATTTCATAATCATGAAATGCAGCAATGGCCAACATCACCCTAATAGATTTTATCTTGGCAACCGGTGAGAAGGTTTCATCATAGTCAACTCCGGGAGTTTGAGTGAAACCCTTCACGACCAATTGCGCCTTATATGTGTGCACATTCTCATCCATGTCAGTCTTCTTCTTGAAGATCCACTTGCACCTGACCGTCTTACGTCCGGGCATATGGTCAACCAAATTCCAAACTTAGTTGTCATACATGGACTGAATCTCATTGTCCATTGCCTCTTTCCACTTCGCAGACTCCGGGCCTGCCATGGCTTCCTTATAGCTGTTAGGTTCGTCTAAATTTATTAGTGCACTATCAGTAATATACGTGTCCCCTTCTATAGTAATATGAAAACCATATAACTTGGGTTGAACTCTAAGTCTTTCGGAACGTCTAAGAGGTAAGGACTCGTCGATCGGTTCAACCGGAGTTTCCTCCTCGGGTTGAGCGCCAGCGTTAGAGGTTCCTTCATCGCTCGAATCTTGAATATCTTTAAGATCGATTTTCCTTCCACTGCCCCCTTGGCTTATGAGTTCTCGCTCTCAGAAAACCCCTCTCCTCGCAAAGAAGAAAACATTGTCACTCGGTCTATAGAAGAGATATCCAAAGGATTTATGCGGGTAGCCGATGAAAATACACCGCTCACTACGAGGTTCGAGCTTGTTGTGAGTCTCTCGTCTTACGAAAGCCTCGCAACCCCAAACCTTTATATGTGCCAATGGGGAGCCTTCTTCGTAGGGACTAAGTTAAGGATATGGGAGGCAGTCTCTAAGGCATACCCCCAAAATGAGATAGGTAGTGAAGCACAAATCATCATGGAACGAACCATGTCTAACAAGGTTCGATTACGCCTCTCAGCCATACCATTCAACTGCGGTGTCCTAGGTGGCATCAATTGCGAAATGATTTCGCATTCCTAAAGATAGTCGTGGAATTCAAGACTTAGGTACTCTCCTCCTCGATCAGATCGAAGCATCTTGATTTTCCCGCCCAACTGATTCTCCACTTCTTGTTTAAACTCTTTGAACTTTTCAAAGGTTTCTGACTTGGGCTTGATTAAGTAGATATACCCATATCTACTATAATCATCGGTAAAAGTCACGTAGAAGCGGCTCGCATCCCTTGTGGTTGATCTAAAGGGCCCACACACATCGGTGTGTATGAGATTCAATAGACCCTCACCCCTCTCACAAGTGCCAGTGAAGGGTAACTTGGTCATCTTTCCAAGCAAATAAGACTCGCACACGTCATCGTTCCTAAGGTTGAATGACTCCAACACTCCATCCTTTTGGAGTTGGGCTATGTGTTTCTTGTTGACATGTCCAAGACAACAATGCCACAAGCATGCTTTATCCAAACCATTGGATGAATCAACATACACCACATCATTTCCTAAGTTATCTACAACCATCACAGTTTCATATATTCCTTTACAAGGTAATACTTCAAAATAAAATACACTTAACATAAGCATTAATAGAACCCTTTTCATTATCAAATTAAATCTAAAACCTTGTCTATATAAACCATGAAATGAAATGATGTTTCTTGCCATATTTAGCGAATAGCAACAATTGTCTAATTCTAATCCTAATCCACTACTAAGCATTAAAGAGTAAATTCTAATCTTGGTGATAGGCAACGATCTTCTGTTCCCCATGATCAAATTTATCTTCCCATGCTCCACATCCCTATCTCTTCTTAGGCCCTGCAAATCAGAACAAATGTGAAAACCACATCCTATATCAAGTACCCAAGAAATGGAATGTGATGAATCATTAGATTTAATTGTGTAAATACCTGCGTAGGATGGCTTGATATTTCCATCCTTGATGGCCTGCAGATATTCTGGCCAACTTCTCTTCCAATGCTCTATTTTGTGGCAGTAATGGCTCTCTGCCTCTTTTGGGTTAGAGTTGGGTTTAGCATAACCAACTT
Source organism: Lactuca sativa (assembly GCF_002870075.4). NCBI lineage: Eukaryota > Viridiplantae > Streptophyta > Magnoliopsida > Asterales > Asteraceae > Lactuca > Lactuca sativa. The sequence goes on from NC_056628.2 coordinate 37,696,912, forward strand.
TGGTTCCACTAGAAGAGGTACCATCTTGGGATTTACCCTTGTGGTTGCACTTTGAGGAAGCCTTCCTCTTCTTACCCCTCCCTTGCCCAATTGCCAAAACAGGGGTAGCGGTTGGATCGGGAGTTGATGCAACAAATTTATCCTTGAGATTGCTCTCAACAGTCCTTATCAAGTCTTGAAGCTTGCTCAAGGTGACCTCTTCCTTATTCATATGGTAGGTCATGCAGAACTGGTTGTAGCAGGGAGGCGGGGAGTGAAGGAAGATGTCAATCACCAGCTCTTAATCAAAGTTAACATTCAAATTTAGAAGATGATCAACATATCTCTGCATCTTTTGCAGATGAGCGGTAAGGGACTCTCCACTACCCATTCGGGTAGTGATCATCGAAGTGATGATCTCATACCTCTCTTGCCTCGCACTTTGGTGGTAACGGTCCAACAAGTCTTGATGCATCTCATAGGGATACATGTCCTCATAGGACTTTTGGAGTTCGGAAGTCATTGTCGCCAGCATGATGCAATGGACTTTCGTGGCATCACGCTCATGGGCCTCAAAGACGATGATCTCTTCGGGAGTAGCAGTGTTCATGTCGATCTCCTTCAGCTCCTTATCTAGGACATACTCTTTGTCCTCATAACGGGTGACCATTCTAATGTCACAGATCCAATCGTTGAAATTGTTTCCATTAAATATCACCCTCCCATACAAGTTCATGAGTGAGAAAGAGCCGGAGGAACTCGAGCCAGAAGCGTTGTTGTTGTTCATGTTCGACATCTGAAAAGGAAAAGAACAAAGTTTGATTAGTAATGAATCCCTAATTAAACACCAAAATGAGAAATTAGGGCTAGGATCCAACAACATTATTTACATATTAGAAGAGGGATGTCGTAATCTAACATGCAAATAACTTGAAGTTAAGTGAATGACGATTCACTAATTCTCCACCATGAAAAATGAAAAGAAGATTAAGTTTTAAATGCATTGAAAACTCCTAGATCCTTTTGAGATTCATTGAACTTTTCAATGGCATGTTTAAATCTCAATTTGCCCCTCAAGTTTGAGACTAGGATGCCGAGGATCACAAAGCAGATGTGAATAACCATGCAAATGTACATGGTTCCCTCATTGTTACAGTCACCCATTCGATGTGCTGGTTAACCACACACGCTCCATCGAACTATGACAAATAATGAGTCACCCTCCGCCACCTTTTCTTAGACCCAATTACTGTGCCAGTTAACCACACACGCTCCACTAACGTATTAGCAAGGGTACAAAGTGTAATTTCATGGAATTGCATCAATTCACTTTGCCTAAAGTAACTAATATTGGAAATTTTGTAAAAACGTTTAGTTACTTAAATAATTCATTATACTTATTAATGAGAAAGGGTTGCCCTATCATACCCGTTCGACTAACGACCCTCCACCAATCAAGGAAGCGGTGGGTGAGAGTGGACACCCATTAAATGACCATTTTATAGGTCATAACCTTATACCCCTTTATAGATCGGCTTCGTGAATGAGGCCTACTAACAGTAAGACTAGCATTTTAGATTATACATATATACATATTAATCTTATAATATTATAAAGTATAAGGTCGAATTTTAAACTTGTAACATTCTAGGGTTTGAAATTTAAATAGTTCAAATTAAACATTTTAATCACAAATTTTAAATTTCAAAACTTGAGGACAAGTTTTGAACTTTTCAAAACACAAAGGATCAAATAGCAAATAATTTTAAATTAAACAATTAATTTAATGATTAGCTAAATTTGACCTAATCAAGATTATTTAGAAGATAATTCACCAAATAAATTCAAATAATCAAATATTATCAAATAAGGAATTTATTATTTAAATAATTGGTAATTATCTTTGGTTTTGTTAAGGAAATTGACAAATAGGTAATAAAATTCAGATTTTATTAAACCAAAACAATTTAGGAACTATCCTTAAGCAAAACAGCAAGAAATCCCGAAAATCTTTCTATTTGACAGCTAAACTCGTCGAGTCCACATTGGAACTCGTCAAGTTCATTAGCCAGTTAGCATAAAAAACGATTTTAAAGCTTGAACAAATAAACAAGGCATCAATACAATAGAAACCAAACAAGGCTCTGATACCACTGATGGGTTTGAGCCACAAGAACATCCTATGTGCTCATGCAAACCCTAATGCTTGGATCTAGGTTTCTCTAATTGTACATGCATTCATCCAAGTCTTTCTAACCCTAGATCTAATGATAATAATTCGAAATTATAATGACCAAATAAGATCTAGAAGATTACCTCTTGTTGCTTGCTTGAATCTTCTTGTCTTTGATGCTTAGAGTCACAAGTGTAAGTCCTCTAATGGCTTACAAACACCAACTAGCAAGAGGGTAGTATTTGAGAGAGGGAGGAGGCACACAAAATCGACTCTAGGGTTCTTAGAGAAGCAATCCCCGATTTCTGTAACCTAGGGGATCTATTTATATTGTGAGCAGCTAGGGTTTCAGTCAAAACCCTAATGGATAGCTTAAACATTAAGTATCCCATGGAACCTTCTGGAATGAGACCATGGACGAAAATATGATGGGCTCCCATCATAATTTCGTTCACCCCTTAGCCCATTAGGTTTCCCAGCCCAAAATACAACTATCAAACATTTGACAGTTTAAGTCCGGTCCCTTTATTCAATTAATCTCTTTTAGTCACCAAATTAATTCCTAATTAATATATGACTAATATTAATCAAATAATATGATTTCTCATTTAATATATTATTCTTATAAGATATTAATAAACCATAATATCTTCTCTCTCTTCATAAGTTACCCTGTCAAGTTGTTATGGTGAAGGCAACCCAAAAGGACCATGCACAACCGGGTCAAGTACTTACCAAATATAGTTATGGGCGTAGACACTAATCCAACAGGCATGAAACGATTCAACTTTGGCCAGAGATCTAGAAATAAATCATTGTTTCTTTGTTTGCCAACATACGGGGGTTTATGAGAAAGTCAAATACCTGGTGTGAGAACGTCGCATAAATATTGGTTTGTGTATAACACGCCTTAATGCTTATATCACCCTCTTCAGGTGGAGAGTTCCTTGGCCACGGGTTTATTTCAAGTAACGTAACACTCTTATGGTGGAATCTATATGCCTTTGGTGTGGGTTTCCTAAGAATTGACCGAATATATTAACTGCAAAGAAAATATCCATATGTTTTTTTGTAAGTACAACAATCTCCCACTCAGTCGTATGTATTATGCAACATCAACCGGTGGAGGTTTTGTTGTTAACCAATATATTTCAAAATGTCTAATGTGTATTTTCGCTGACTTAACACTACATATGTCATTTATTTCTTGTACGTGAAGAGGGATTGGTCTGCATGGGATTGTTGAAAGTCGAGATCCCTAAGTGAATTTTAGAACCTGTGATACCAGTTTTTTATATTTGTCCCCACGATAAAAGTCTAGTGGTTAATGTGTGAAATTTCAAATAAAAGGTTCGAGATTCAAACTCTTGGACATTCAGATGGTTTGTTTACCTTCTTTTTTTTTTTTTTTTTTTTTTTATAAATAAACTAACATCAAAAGTATTATAAATTTATACATGTTGATTTTTATAGTTGTCTTAGTAGGTTTCCTTTTTAATGTATGTGTGTGTATATGAATGTATATATATATATATATATATATATATATATATATATATATATATATATATATATATATATATATATATATAGGGTTAGGTTAAAATGTGGATGACATTTATTGTGCGGACGTGTGTGGAAAATGTTATTTTATGAGAATAACTAAGAGAATAAGTTGTTACTAATGTGAATACATTCAACCTAACTATTGTTATCATCATGCATTCTCATTAATTCTTATTTATTTTTGTCCTCACGTATCATTTTTCACTTATTTTTATTTTTATAGAATACGATTATCAATAACACATTCTGACCGAATGAGAATCATACAAAAAAAAGTCTGTAATACCCATATAGACGATTTAATTAGTGAGAATACGTGATAATGACAATAGTTATGTGAGACCAAAAATATATCATTACCAAACATCATATTTTCTTAGTCTTTCTCACATAATAGTATTGTCCACACGTCCGCACAATAGATGTTCATCCACATTTGAATCTTGCCACATATATATATATATATATATATATATATATATATATATATATATATATATATATATATATATATATATATATATATATATAGAATCAAGATCAAATAAGAAGGAAATTTTTGGTAGGAAGGTAAGAAGTTTTTTTTCTACATATTTTTTTCGCAAACAAACAAAATGAATCATTAGATGATTCATTTGTAAGATGATTCACAAGAAAAAATTCTCAAAAAAACATCTCGATGATTCATTTATACAATGATTTTGTTGTTATTCACTAAAATTGTCACAAAAGCGAATTTTTTCTTAATTTACTTAAAATTGAATCATAAAGATGTTTTTCTGGGAATTTTTTCTTATGAATCATCTTACAAATGAATCATTTAGTGATTCATTTCTTTTGTTCGTCAAAAAAATATGTAGAAAAAAAACTTCTTACCTTCCTAAAAAACATCTCGATGATTCATTTATACAATGATTTTATTGTTATTCACTAAAATTGTCACAAAAGTGAATTTTTTCTTAATTTACTTAAAAATGAATCATAAAGATGTTTTTTTGGGAATTTTTTCTTGTGAATCATCTTACAAATAATTCATCTAGTGATTCATTTCTTTTGTTCGTCAAAAAAATATGTAGAAAAAAAACTTCTTACCTTCCTATCAAAAAAAATTTCTTACCGGATCTATATCCTATAGAGTCAAGATCAAATAAGAAGGAAATTTTTTCTTGTGAATCATATTACAAATGAATCATCTAATGATTCATGATTCATTTTGTTTGTTCGCAAAAAAAATATGTAGAAAAAAAACTTTTTACCTTCCTACCAAAAATTTCCTTCTTATTTGATCTTGACTCTCTCTCTCTCTCTCTCTCTCTATATATATATATATATATATATATATATATATATATATATATATATATATATATATATATATATATGAGAAAAATAAATATACCCTAGAAGCTATATAAACTTAGGTACCCAAACCCACCATACTATATTGTTTTTTCTATCATATATGCATTGTAATCGTCCAAAGTTTTTATAATTTAACTCCTAATTTGATTTACTTCCAAAACTTTTAGAATTTTCATTATTATTTTTCTCTTACGTCACACCTTTTTGTCGAACATCTATTAGACTATATATATGATAGTTCCTAACAAAAATGATGTTAGAGGAATACAATGGTGAATGTTCTAAACTTTTTGGAAGTAAGGGGCTGTTTGGTAGCCTCTTAATGGACAAATTAAGAGGCAAGCTCTTAATTTTTCAGATTAAGAGTGTTTGGTAGCATAGGAATAAAAGCCTCTTAATTTTGTAAAAGCCTCTTAAACTTTCAGACTTGGGCTTGTATCTGAAAAGAAAAAGAACGCGTCCTTCCCTCTTTTACCCTCTTACGGATTCCAAAACCACACACCCGCCTTCGCCTTTAGATCGCCTCTTCCGTCTCCTCCCTCCTCCAACCATCTCGAGCATCGATCGCTTCTTCTACCTCCTCCGGTCGCTGACCTCCTTAAATCGACTACCCTCACGACTTCCGACGCTAAGCTCCGACAACATCGACCCTTCTCCGACAGCATTCACCACCTTCGACAGCCTCCGCTAGCACCACCAGCGACGACGGCCTCATGTTGTAGGTAAGCTTTTTTCCCCTGAAAATAGATTCTCTTTAAATAGATCGAATGTTCTTCTTCTTTTCCGTTGAAAACCGATTCGTATAATCGAAATCGATTGACAGCCTCATCAGTCCTCGATTTTTTATTTTATTTGTATTTCTGTTATTGATTTTTCTAAGATCGATTTTCTGAATTGAAATTGATTTCTCCATAACCATGGGTTCACAAACTATTACAGCCTGATCACCACCAACCACTTTACTTGGGACATTATGATACATTGCTCCATGTGAAGATTTATTATATAAATTTATTTTTGATTGAAATCTTGTTTATATTCATTTAATTTGGTTATTGATTTATGTTGCAAAATATACGTTTACAAGCTTGAAAAGAATGGAGTTTGATGTGTATAATTATGGGGGTGTGTTGCTAGAGCTCATAACCAGAGGAGGCTGAAAAGATTGTAGATGGTCAAGTTTTTTGTTGATTTCACATTGAAACCTCGTGGATTTGTAAAAAAGGAGAGGGTGATGTGGACAAAGAACTCACATAATGATTAAATTTAACATATTTATTAATTTTGATGTTCTTTTGGTTAATATTGATTTTGTTTTAATGAATTTTGATGTTGTTTATGTGATTTTTGGTGGAATTGATGGTTATAGTTGTGATTGGAAAAAAACAATAGAGAAGGGTAAAATGGTCATTTTTGTTATTCAGCATAAAAATTCAGAAGTTCCAACCAAACAACATCTTAAAATTAAGATCTTAAAAATTCAGACCCTCTTAGAAATTCAGACATCTTAAAAATTCAGATCTTAAAAATTCAGACCCTGCCAAACAGCCCCTAAATCAAGTTAGGAATTGATTTATAAGAACTTTGGACGATTATAATGCATATATGATACAAAGATAATATAGTATGATTAGTTTGGATACCTAAACTTATATACTTTCTAGGGTATATTCAATTTTCAATATATATAATGAGTATTAATTAAATTTTCAACATTTAATACGCATTAATTACTTTTTTAAAATAACTAAAATGATTGGTCCATAATCAATCCTACATACACAATAGATAGTAGAAACATTTGAATATATATATATATATATATATATATATATATATATATATATATATATATATATATATATATATAGAGAGAGAGAGAGAGAGAGAGAGGGGGGGGGGGGGGGGGGGGGAGATGGGTATATTGTAACCCAAAGGTTTTCCATATTTTCTCCTATGCAGAATACTATCAATTTAAAATTATATATATACAAGCTAAATAGAATGGCATATTTCTCTATTTTGGCTAATGCTTTTTTCATTATAAATATGTTCAAGTCGTGATCATAGTGTTGCCATTCCTTTTGATTTGTTCTTAACAAACAAGTTGCATTACTATAATAAATGTCGGTTTGCATTTACCTTCAAAATTAGTTTTTTGATATATTTTTAATTTTTAAAATAACTAGCTAATATGTTATTGAATAAATATTTTGTCAATTTGCCTGATGTTTTTATTGTCATTTACTTATTATATAAACTTTTAAATTTACAGAAAATATAATAATTATAGTTTTAATTTCTATAACTTTTAATTTGCACGAATTACATTTTTAATCGTTCAATTTTAAGAAATGGTTGAATTTCACTTTAATCCTTGTAGAATTTATGTATTAATTCCATTTTTGGTCACTATGGTTTTAATATGCCTTAGTTATACATATTTGGTCAGTGTGATTGGCAATAAAAAAAACACCGCATGTCTTTTCATAGGAATTTTGGCCACAAAAGTCATATGAACATAGCACATTATTTTGGCTAACCATGTTAATTTTTTTAGTCTCATGTGAAATTACATATTTGTCTATTCTACTGTATGGACCATTTATGTAATTTGTCTATTATATATATATATATATATATATATATATATATATATATATATATATATATATATATATATATATATATATATATATATATATATATATATATAGAGGGCCAGTCCAGACGGTGGGCAATCCGGGCGACCGCCCAGGGCCCACATCTCCAGGGGCCCAAAATTTATGGTTTATATATAAAAAAAATTATCACCTAAATGAGTTTTAGGACGTAAAGTTGATTCAAACTCAAATTAGCTCAAAAGATAAACGATTTGACTTGTTTTTTATTGCTAATTGAACACGTCTATATCAAAGAATAAATAATATTTTTTTTAATCTTTATTATATTTATCTTTGAGGTACCCTTTCTTTCTTTTCGCCCCGGGCTCCATATACGTTTGGACCGGTCCTATATATATATATATATATATATATATATATATATATATATATATATATATATATATATATATATATATATATATATATATATATTGTTTTTCTAGACAACACTCCAAAAAAATGTACCCATGATTTGTATTTTTCAGGAAACATGTCTAAACCTTGAAAATTTTGATAGATGGTCATTTTTGAGTATCTTTCGTTGTGTATTTGATTCCTCCGAAAACTAAAATGACTATGTTATCCTTTTAATTTATTTGTCCTCTTATTTTTCATCTTTATTGAATATATTAAATAAAACAATCAAATAAGACGCCTACCCCACCCCTCTCCCCCTCCCCCAACCAACATATTCTTAATCTTCTCCTCCTCTCATTTATACCTGCTGCCGCGAATCAACCCGCCCACATTGCCCCCACCGTTGTTAGACACTAAATGAGCTTCACCCCTCTCCACTTTGATACATCTCTACTCCACACCCTTTTTTTTTTACCGTTTATGTCCTCCTTATACCTTGAAATAGATTTAAGGGTTGTCGACCCTAAGACCGCCACACCATACACAAAATCTACACAAAGAGGAGAAATTTTCATTTTCTATCCGCTATGAGAACCCCTCGAAGTCTCCTTAGACTTCCCACTTGTGTATCTTGAGAAAAGGACTTGAACATTCAAGAAAATAAGAAAACTGAGGAAATCCAGGGCTTGAAACAACCAGATGAAGGAAAACAAATGATTAACGTGGAGGGGTAATGAACTCACGAAATTAGTGGCAATGGAACATCTCATATATGATGAAATCAGTGGCGATCATGTATCTTCTGGCAAATGCGACATTCATTTGACATAAATCAATAGTGATGGTGCATCTCTAAGGTGATTAACTTACAAAATTAGGTGTTCTTCTATGTGATAATCAGGAAGTTAACAGTGATAATCAGGGAGTTAACGGTCTTGGTGTTTACAATTAGAAAAAAAACACAACTACCACCCTTTTCATGTTAGTCTATACTTCTCCATCTCTATTGTATGAATTTGATGCTAATCCATGAAATTGCAAATTGCACTTTATATAAGTCGTTAGTGGAGTGTGTGTGGTTAACCAACACACTAACATGGACTAATAAATGGTGGCAATGGGTGTCTTGTAAATTATCATTGATTAATGAAGCATGTGTGGCTAACCGGCACATTGATTAGATGATAAATGACAACGAGAGTACTAAACTAATTTGTATGGTTATTCATATCTTGTTTGTGATCCTCAGTATCCCAGTCACAAATGGAAGAGCATAATCAAGATTAAATATGCCATTGAATAATTCAATGAATCTCAAAAGATTTAGGAATTTCATTAAAAACCTAATTCGTTCAAATTTTGTTTTTCTTGGTGAAATTGGTAAATCGGCATTTACCTACTTTTATTTATTTCACATCTAGATTACGGAATCCATCTTCTAAGTTGTGAATTATCTAGTTGGATCCTAGCCTTAATATTTCATTTGGGTGTTATATTAAGGATTACTTCTATCTAAACTAAAACTTGTCCTTCTTCTCTTTTAGATGTCAACTACCAACGATGCTTCTGGTTCCTCTAACTACAACAACTCCTCAAAAGTGCTCTTCATTTCGAGGACAAAGAGTATGTGCTCGAAAAGGAACTTGTCGAGATTGATGACACCAAAGCTACTGTCATAGAACTAGCTGAGTATAGCAAGCATTGTAATGATGCGACTAAAGTTGCATGCATCATGGTGGCTACTATGACTCCTGAGTTTCAAAGGTTCTACGAGGATTATTGGCCATACGATATGAACAATGACTTGATGGAAAAGTACCATCAACGAGCTCGTCAAGAAAAATATGAGGTAGTAAAGTCACTCATCATTAGCAAGATGAAAGATTGAGAGTCTGTCAGTAGCCATGTGCAAAGAATGCAACGATACGTGGAGAACTTGCTAAAGTTGAATGTGAACTTTGATGAGCAATTGGCTATTGACATAGTCTTACACTCATTTCCCAATTGTTATGATCAGTTTGTCTTAACTTATCATTTGAACAACCAAGAGACCACATTAGCTCAACTTTAGAACCTCATGTGAACTACTGAAGCAAGAATGAAAGGAAAAAGTATTACCTCTACCCCTGCTATTGCTCCTATCTTGTCCATTGGGCAAGGAAAGGTCCTCCTAAACAAAATTGTAAGGGAAAATCCCAAGTTGGTTCCTCAAGCAATGGATCCAAAGGAAAAGCCAATTTTCACGCTCCCCCCCCCCCCCCCGGCGCGTCTCTGATCCTAAAGAGGTTGCTTGCTTTTACTGCCACAAGAAAGGGACTTAGAAACGAAGTTTCCCTAAATACTTCCAAGAGATAAAGGATGTCAAAGTGAGGCCAACCTCAGTAGGTGTTTACACTATCTTATCTAAAAACTCATCATATTCTCATTATTGGGTCCTTGATACAGGATGTGACTTTCAGATTTGTTCTGATTTGCAGGGGATAAGAAAAAGTGAGGATGTGGAGTGTGGGGGAATAAACTTGATCATGGGCAATAGGAGACCGTCACTTGTTACCAAGATTGAAGTTTATAACTTAGTGATTAGTAGTGGGTTGTGTTTAGATTTAAATAATTGTTGCTACTCTTTAAAGATGACTCGAAACATCATTTCATTTCATGCTTTATATAAACAAGGTTTTAGATATTCTTTTGACAATGATAATGGATCTATTTATGCTTATAAAAATGGTGTATTTTATTTTGAAGTTTTACCTTGTAACGGCGTGTATGAGACTGTGATGGTTGTAGACAATTTAGGTAATAGTGTTTTGCAAATTGATTCGTCTAATGGTTTAGACAAAGGATGCTTGTGGCATTGTCGACTTGGACATGTCAACAAGAAACACATTGCCCAATTCTAAAAGGAAGGAGTGTTGGAATCATTTGACTTGAAGTCAGACGATACATGCGAGTCTTGTTTACTTGGAAAGATGACAAAATCACCTTTCACTGGTTTTTGTGAAAAGGGTGAAGGGTTGTTGGATCTCCTACACACATATGTGTGTGGGCCCTTATGATCCACCACAAGGGATTCAAATCGATTCTATATGACTTTTATTGATGGTTATAGTAGATATGGATATATCTACTTAATCAAGCATAAGTCATAAACCTTTGAAAAGTTCAAAGAATTCAAACAAGAAGTTGAGAATCAATTAGGCAGCAAGATCAAGATGCTCAGATCTGATAGAGGTGGTGAGTATCTTAGTATCGTATTCCACAACTACCTCAAGGAATGTGGAATGTTTCACAATTGACACCTCCTAGGACACCACAACTTAATGGTGTGGTTGATAGGCGTAATCGAACCTTGATGGACATGGTTCGTTCCATGATGAGTCGAACTTCACTTCCAATCTCATTATGGGGGCATGCCTTAGAGACTACCACCCACATTCTTAATCTAGTCCCAACTAAGAAGGTTGCCAAAACACCTTACGAGATGTGGACAGGGAAGGTTCCCTCATTGTCACATATCAAGGTTTGGGGTTGTGAAGCCTTCGTTAAACGAAAGACTCACGGCAAGCTTGAACCTCGAAGTGAGAGATGTGTTTTGATCAACTACCCACGGAACTCCTTTGGATATTTGATTTACAAACCTAGTGAGAACATGGTCTTCGTAGCACGAAGGGGAGTCTTTCGCGAGAGAGAGCTCATATGCAAAGAGGACAGTGGGAGTACAATTGATCTTGAAGAAATTCAAGTGTCAACCAATGAAGAAACCTCTAATACTAGAACTCAACCTGAAGAAGAAATTCCAGTCAAACCAATTGATGAGTCATTACCTCTTAGACGTTCTAATAGAGTTAGAATGCCACCTGAGTTTTATGGTTTTCATATTAGTACAGATGGCGATACGTTTATCAGTGATAGTACATGGGTAAATTTAGATGAGCCTTCTAACTACAAGGAAGCCATGGTGGACCCTGAGTCTGCCAAGTGGAAAGAGGCAATGGACAACGAGATCAAGTCGATGTATGACATCCAAGTTTGTAATTTGGTTGATAATGTGCCAGGTCGCAAGATAGTTGGGTGCAAATGCATCTTCAAGAAGAAGACCGACATGGATGGAAAGGTGCACAATTTCAAGACTAGACTGGTTGCGAAGGGCTTTACTCAAAACCCATGGGTTGATTATGATGAGACCTTTTCACCAATAGCTAAGATTAAATCTATTAGGATAATGTTAGCGATAATTGCGTTTCATAACAACCTGTAGCGAACCTGACCTTCGACCTTTCGGGGAAAAAGCTCAACATATGAGCACACTCAATTTCGGCTGTCCAACGTCTGGATGCAATGGGGTCCTTCACCCCAAAGAAATCTGGTGCCCTACATCCCCTGAAATCCTTAAAGGAGATTGTACGGGCCCTCGAATGGCTAGCAGCCAGATTGGCCCTAAAGATCCGAAGACGATCCTCCATCAACTCCATGATACTTTCCTTGATAGACTCGAACATTATAGGGGCCACATCAAGGATGCCTCGTATAATCTCAGATGCAATGAACTCTCGCAAACCCTCATCAATTGGTTCGGAGCCCATTCCCGAACCAGATCCAGATCATGAACCTCCTGCTTCATGACGTGTCATCACCATATTGAAACATAATCACATACACAATTAGAATACACACGAGAAGGTTCACATTCTTGAGTTTCCCATATAAATCCTATGCTTCTAGTAGTACCGGCCCAATACTACCTTCCACGTCTATCTATACTCTCCTCAAGGACTACCTCGACTCCTCCAAGTTGCTCTTCCAAACTAAAACACTCTTAACTATAAGGCATCCTATGCATCAACATATCATAAGGGGTCCCTAAGACTCCATTCCTCACCCGAATCTGTTATCAGCTGTAAAAGGAACTTCTACAAGTACTACATAACTACTGTATGAATATAGTCACATGCTACCAGTACTAGATAATTCTTTGGATGATAGGCTCCACCCTATAACGGTTAGACTCAAACAAGAGTTGTGCAATAGTGTTAAACCTATCCTTCTAAAATTATCCAATGATTGTAACATGTAACCTGATGCATTCATCCACTAGTTAGTTAGTACCAACAGAACTCCCTAAAGCACGAAGCATGCAGCATTCAAGCATCAGGTAAGTTAACTCAGAACATACCCTATACAGGCCATCATAACAAGTAACTGGTATAATACTAGCATGCAAGTCTAAGAGCTCATACAAATAGGCACATACAGGCATCTCTCCTAGCATTCTATCATGAAATCCTGAGCGGATCCTAAGTCCCTATTCTAGCATGCGATTCGCATATTATAGCATAAACATATAACTTGTATGGGTATTTGGGGAAACTTACTTGATCACGGTCGATTGAACGCATCACACCCCTTGTATTTTATTAAAATCCTTAGATCTAAATGTTTTTTTGTGAAAAACATACCAAACCCTCGATTTGAGTCCAGGCACACCCGAGAGTATGGCTGAATCACTCAAACCAAGGCTCTGATACCAACTTGTAACATTCCCCTCTGGCACGTTTCATAATATTGTCCGCTTTGGGCTCCCGACATGAAAACTTCCCAGGGGGTCTCCCATCCCTGGTACTATTCTCACCGAACACGCTTAACTGCATAGTTCTTATGTAATCTGCTTCCCTCACGACTTTAAAATGCATTGTGATAGGGAAGGTATACACACCCCTTATAAGTAAATGTTTCATTCTCCTTCCCAGTTGATGTGGGATCTAGTGCAGCTAACCTGCCCGCCTTCACACCCCCCCATTATAAGTTTTGGCATCCCCGTCAAACACATCGACCCGTGCCCCAGCTCTAATACCAACTTGTAACATCCAAAAAATACAGATAAAATATTTGTTTATAAATTCATTCCATTCATAAGAAACTAATACCAAAATAAAAAGTCATATTGTAGCATGCCATCAGCGTACAAATCCTAAAATCACTAAGTGTGGAAAAACATGGAGTGATGTTGTGCAATCAAGTTGAGCCCTTCCCCTTCGAGCTATAGATACCTGAAACTAAAACTAAAAACTATAAGAATAAAGCTTAGCGATTTCCCCCAACATACCACATACAAATCAAACATACTACACACCATACTGAACAAACATGGTGCCAAGCATATCTGGGTGTCGGCTTGCCCATTTGGTCTATTTCAATCGGATACTGCCAAGCATATTTGGGTGCTAGCCTACCCCTTCGGTCTATCTTAACCGGATACTGCCAAGCATATCTCGGTGTTGGTCTTCCCCTTCGGTCTATTTCAACCGGATACCGACTCTATTTCACCCCTACTAATACCACATACTATCATAACAGTAATCACTGAGTCATCATACACATATAGACATGACCGACAGTTATCATAAAGACAATCATTATGCTATAACATAACTAGTGGGTCTGCCTTGGTGCCTTCGACCCACGGCTACTGCGAAGGAAGACTCACCTCAAACTGTGGGTATCAAATCGTACTCAGTGGATGACTCACTAACTCCTCTCCCTATCGCATAAGCATAAAATCCTAATTAATAATTAGATCACATTCCAACCTGAAGGTCCAAATCCCTAATCCCCGACTTAAGGCAAAAGGTTCATTTACCTTTGCCTTATTGGGCCTCCTCCCTCCAAGGCCCAAATCCATAACACCTAAAAGTGTCGAAGCCAAACCAAAAAGGCTTCTAAGGCCCAATATGGACCACAGACATCTAACATGGTCCTAGGCCCAAAATGCATTATTACAACAGGTGGGCTTGAGGCCCAACCTAGATAAGCCCAAAACCCAACAAAACTGAGAGCTCAAAAATCCATTTTGGCCACTACTTACGTACGTGTGGTGTACATAGCATGTACGCCCAACGTATACAGTCTTTGACTCGGAATCGGGGTGTTGACCTAATACGCGTAGCGTACATGGTAGTACGCCTAGCATACTGGTCAGCCAAACCAAAACCACCTGCATGACTTATTCCGTTAATACCTAACGCCCAAAACTTAGATCCAGACCCCTAGAAACGTCCTAAGCCATAAAATGTCAAACTTTATGCTTTTGCATGCATGGATGGGGCTCAAAACATGAATCAAGTCCATACACACACTTGGTTGGTCTCTAACACTTGCATGGTTAAGGCTTAACCATCAAAATCCAATTTTTATGACTCATGACACCTCCAAGAGCTCAAAAGGACAATTCATATGGATTGAAGTTCTTTAACTCCAAGAATCCAAACTATGGGACCAAAAGATTACATTTACCACCCTAAAACTAGATCTAAGCATGCAATGGTCAAGGTTCAAACTTTATACCTTCCAAGAGCTGGAAATGGTGCTAAACTTCTGGATCTACAAGCTCCTTCCTTGCCCTTGCTTCTTCCCAAACTTCCTTTTTCTTCAAAACCAACAAAGATCAAGAAAATCACCAAGGTAAGCTCAAAAATGCATGCAAGAGGGTTAGGGTTTGAGTTTAACACTTAGAGGACAAGGGAGGTTGAGAGGGAGAAGAATATGAGGGACTTAAGGTCTGTAAATAGGGTGCAAACCCTAAAAATTAGGGTTTGCCCCTGCCATGAGTACGCCCTGCGTAACCCCACGTACGCCCAACGTATGTGGGTGATGCTTGCGACAAAGATTCAGCTAGTACGCTAAGCGTACTCAAAGAGTATGTCCCGTGTACTAGCCAAACAACCATTTTTGCAAAGATTTAGCTTGAGGATGGTTGAAAAGGAAACTTACAATGGTATGGATGTTACATCAGTAGATAATTAGGATATCTGATGATTGAAGGGTATTTGTGGTAATTCTGGAAAATAAAGAAAGAAACTTTTGTGGGTTTTAGCAATGGTTTGGATGTTTCCAACTTAATTTAAAAAACATTATCGTCTTAATGAGTTTTAATTAACAAAAAAATGAAACATATCCATATCATCTAAATAACGAAATTATTTTAATGTATGATGTTATTTGTGAACTTCTTTTCCAAAGTTCAGTACTAACTTTTTTTATTATTTTTAGATGATGTGGACAAGTTTCATTTTTTTGTTCATTAGAGGTCATTAAGAAGACATATTTTTAAAAAAACATATTGTTAATGGAAAGTAGATTGTCGTTTTCTTTCATATATCGCCCATTTATGTATTTCATTTATATATGGACCATTTATGTAATATTTTTTCAAAAATTGACTATTTATGTAATATACAATATATGTTTAATAAATATTAAAGTACTACTTTTAATGAAAAAGTTAGTCAACAATTTACTTGGTTCTCTTATTCGGCCAAACAACATTTACCCATCAAGACAATAAACCCTAACAATATTGGTTACATAGCAGTTTCCCACAAACATATGGCTTTTCCGATTAGAAGGATATGAATACTTACCTATGTGACGTCTAAATTAGAGTGATTAATAAGAAGATATGTTTGTGGGTGATTGAAGACGAAGCAATTGAAGTTTCTACCTCTCAGAAGAATAGTATCGGTGCAGTAGCAAAGCAACAACAGAGGAAACAGTTCAGTAGAAGGTTTGGGTTTTGAAATCTTGTAATTTTTGTTTTTGATTTCATAAAGTTAATGAAAATTTTGAACATTGGATTTTAAATTCGTTGGAGGGAAGGATAAAAGGATTTAAAAATAGTTTTTGAATTTAGGATTTAGTGAAACCATATAATGAAATACTTACCAAAAAATTATTATCAATATTCAATGATTATATTGTTATTTTTGGATCGAGCTCAATTATCCATCTCTGTATTTTCGGATTAATATTATCAAATAGATGTTTGGTGCTTATTGTTTATCTATCTTCTTCTCAGATTATGATGTCCACATATTTGATTATAAAAGACAAATTGATATATATATATATATATATATATATATATATATATATATATATATATATCCTAATTATCAAATTATTTACTTAGAATTATAGTTACTTATTCACTGCATTTAGATCTCTTGCTTTATATGATCTTTTACATTGGCACCATTTCTATTTAAATACGATTTTAAACATGGAGAATTTATGTGATCTTTTACATAGGCACCATTTCTGTTATCATATTTTTTTTCTAGTTCTTTGTCACCTCTATGGTATTTTTTGATGAAATGGCAATGTACTTTGATTTAGTTTTTTGCTTTTCTGTCACTTGGTATGGTTTTTTCCATGAAAGAGCAATGTAGTTTCATTGTTTTGGAATTTTTCATCTGGTTATTGTTTTGGTAATCAAAGTAATCAAATAGAGTACTTAAAATTTTATTTCTTAATATCTTCTTAGTTTTCCTACCAAAGTTGACTTAGTAAGCAACCTATCGCAAATAACTTTACCATATTTCTCTACATAAAGAAGTTTCCTTTTGTCTTTAAACATATATAAACTTTAAGTTTCTTTAAACAATCATAAATTAATTATTTATAGCATCCTACTCTGTAAAATGGCCCCTTTTGAGGATTTCAAAACGGTGTTTTCTTATATTTGTAATGAAATCGGGATACTATATAGAAAATAAAACTACATTGTTATTTAGTATCGATAATTAAGGGTGTTTTTTGAATTTAAGGGTAAGATGTACATACATTCAACTCTTTTACTATCGGGCTATCTGGAGTTATTTTTTTAAACTCTTTTAAGCTCCTTTTATGTTGCTACTTCTTGATATGATCAAAGCTTCGAACTATTTAATTAGTTGATTTATTGTCTATTATACTTTTTAGGTTTGTTATGATATCTATTTTGTGAATTTTCAATGTTGACTGATGTTAATTTACATGTTTTAGTTATGATTATTAGTCTATTATGATGTTTTTCCTCATGCAACAACTGGAATTGATTCATTGGTATATAGGATGATGTTGATCAAGTAATTCAAAGAAAGCCAGAACTAACGGTCACAAGGATAAAAAAACCTGCATTTAAAACATCTCAATGTGTTCGCTCAGTTAAACTCTAGAGTTCAAGAAAGGTCCAAGTAGAAAATGTCATTTTTACCCTTTCACTTCATTTCTATTATGTAACAAGCGATGTTTTTGTTGAAATTATATAACAAATGATTTGCTTTGCAGCTTGAATAGTTGAACTCCTAAGCAGGTTCATTTTAGTTACTCCAGGAGCTAAGGCTTAAATACAGAAAAATGATCAACAACAAGTTCATTTTATCAGTTGTATCGTTAATATATGAATTTAATAGATATATATATATATTTTTTTATAAAAAAGTTAATTTAACTTGTAAGACTAAAAACAATGTTGGTGGAATATTTATGTGGTTTTTGCAAATTTAGCATTTATACTTGATGTTTAAAATATCAAAGAAAGTGGTATGTAAAATTAAACATATAACTAACTACCAAAACACACATATGAATGTAATTTTTTAATAATTTAGGGGAAAAAGCAATGTACTCTAAAATCAGTTGTATCACAAACGAAATAACATAGCAAACGACATTATAGGACTGAAAAAAAAACCAATGTAGTTTCAAGAAACAATTATGAAAACCATCAAGTCCCAAGAAAAACCCATTCAAAAGCAACAAAGTTAAAATCTAAATGGATTAGAAGTCTACGATTTAGAAACAAAATTAACCACGAACTAAGTTTGTTTGTAGAAGTATAATGTATTTACTTTTCTCTCGTGGGTACCAAAAGAGGCGTTGGTTGTTCATATGGTGGTGACAATCGATCAGTTTTAGAAGTAAACAAATTCTTTATTTTATCAAGATCTATGCATCTAGCAAGGTTTTTTTTTCAAGTCAGTTGGTGTAGAAATCAACTTTCTAGGACTTGTTGCAGTTGAGTTGTCCCTAGCACATGGTGTTAAATTTGCAGCTGTCTGTGAAAAAATCATCCTAGAAAATTTTTTAGTTAGCTGTTATACATTAAAATGAAATATTTGAAAATTATAATTTAAAAAGTACAACCTTGAAAACTTTAGTCTCTTGGGAACCAATATCTGAAGAACCAATCAAGAATGAATCAGAGTTACCAGGATGTACCATAAGAGTAAAACAAAATGCTATCGAGTCAGATATAGTTAGGTCAATGGGGTAAAAAATAAAGATAAGTGTTGAAAAAAAAACAATGGAATAAGATTCTTTTTCTTCTAGTTCGTCAATTATTTATGCATTCTCAGTTAATCTTGTTATCCCATAAACATTACTTTTATTATTGACATTGTAACTTGTTATATTAATCTTAATTGTCAACTTCTTGTCCACCACAACTTTCAACTCCATTGGAAACAAATCCAAACTGATACGAAGCTAAGATATAAATAAATATTGTTAGAAAATTTATATGTAAAATATGTAATATATAACATAAATAAGTAATTAACTACTATAAAAGAATACCTTCTTGTATTTTTCATATAACTCGTTAGCTGTAAATTTGAACTTCTTTGATTGTTGATCAAAGAAGGTTAAAGTCAAGATTCATGTGTTGTCTTGAACTCGAAGTGGGATTTTAAATCTAAATAAAGTATAAAATTATATTATATTACACAAATATGATAAACATATATTGTTATTATGTAAAATAAATATGTAATACCTTGGAATAATCGAAATATGGATATTTTTTTCATATAGGATTAACACATTCATAAGTAATGATTTTGTCCACTTCATGAGAACCATCAACCTTATCAACAGGAGACCGTTTTTCTCTTACTAACTTTTTGCAGTTGCTACAAGCAAGGTAATACCAACGTATGTCTTGATGTTTTCCCTTAACAGTACCAACAATAATAATCGTTTTTTCCTGGAAATTTAAATAATGTTCAATGTTAATAAATGTTAGTTTGCGAAAGTGTATGTTAGGTCAGTTATAACAATATACTCTATTTGTTTGTTACACTTTTAAAATAGGAAATACAAGTGCATTAAACTAACAAATTTAAAAATAATGTCAAGTACCTCCAAAGGTTCAAACAGATCATCAATGTTAGAAAACAAATGATTTTTCAGAAAGTCATCGTGTTCTGTGCCTTGTTTTGATGCAAGCATCTTGATTCCACTTGATGAAAGCTGTTGTCCATTTTGAGAAACCAATCTATTCATTTATAACAAAGAAATGAAGTAAATTTATTATAGTATAAAAAAAGTAAATTTGAAAATACAATGGAAAGTATAAATGAAAGTACTTCATTTTTGTAGCTTGTAATTTCATTGAAATCATTGTTTATGATCAACCTACTAACATCAAAGTAGTTGGATAAAAAGGACGAACTGCAAAAAATAATAAATGATTATTTAATTATATATATATAATTTTAGAAAATGGTTGTTAAAAATAATTACAAACCATTAATTCACTCTGGCAAACTGAACAATAACAACAACTGAAACAAGGGTGTTATTGTTATCAAGAAATCACACGTGTAGTAGGCATTCTAACCCTATAAAGTTACTTTAACCTTAGTATCCCTGAAACAATAAACAAATATTGGAGATAATATAAAAGAAGTTGTATTATTTGAATGAAATAATGGTGAATACTCTATATCTTGAAGATGCAATACCGTTTTATGTTTTGATTTATCTTATTCATAGGTATCCATACTCCCATATTCAAAAATGTGTCCAATAATATCTACAAAAGCAATAAAATATAGGCTTAAGTTAATAAAATGACCAATTTTGTATTCCAAAGAAAGAAAGTAGGATGTTATATAACAAATTTTCATACCAAATGAGCTAACCAAAAGAGTTTGACTCTAGGATGTTGTTCGAAACGATCGTATTGAAGTCAACAAAATCAAAGTCATGTGCAGATTCAATAAAGTTTTCACAAGCTTTAACAGTTGTATCGAGGTAAAGTTAAGTTTTCTTTCCAGATCAGTAAACTTAAATTTTGAAGTATTTGTTGCCACGTTTGGTTTCTTGATGTATATTAAACAATCTTCTTTAAGATAACATTGGAATTTTGAAAACCATTTCTTAACACAAAATGCATGAATTTTGCTTCCCAAAAAAAGCAACAAATAACAAATATTTAAATATAGTGGTTTATGAATATGAATAAATTGTTACAAAAATAATAATTAAATATATGCATCTTATACCTCCTCGTCCATCAGAATCATTTATATCAAGTATGTGTCGTTTGGATCATATTTTGACTTTTGAGTCCAAAGACATATAATCTGAACTTTTATTGTGAAATCCTCATTGATTGTGTCTTCCTATATAGGAGCAATATGGTCCATTGTACCTTTCAATTAAAAAAAACTTGTATATTTAACAAAAATTAAACAAAACAAGTGAATAAGGGCAATGTACTAATTTGGTTAAGCGATAAAGTATTTAACAAGAAGGGAAATATTCAAAGCAAAAAGTAAGAATAACAAAGTAAACTAAAGGTTATTTATTAAAAAGTAGGACAAATTTATATGAAGTGATGTGAAAGTATAATGTTATTAATAGTAAGTCAAGTTGCTTTCGTGGTGGATTTGGTCTTTAAAAGAATCGGATTTCAGATTTTTAGAAAATAACCATTTTGTTCAAATTAAAATATCATGCTATTTAGTTGAATTTATAAGGACCAAAACCAAAAATATTCTGGTTTTGGAATAAACAGAGTAAAATCATACACCACATGTGGAAATAATACTTTTGCACTTCTCTTTTTGGTATATAAAAGACAAAACATGATCAACATAATGACGATATTACCTTTTCAAAATTTAATAATAGAAAAATTATAAAGAACAACAACGTATTTTACTCTCACTACTATATAAGCAATGTACTTCTATCAAAACATCTTTGACTAGTCATGATTTGGAATCACAACTGCTAACAAGTTCTATTTTTTATTCTTAACTTTAGTAACTATTCCTTAATTAATGTTGTTTAAAAGTTTCATTGATCATGAAAACTGATTGATAAATATATTAATCATTGTAAAAGAGAAAGTGATCATTTTACATAGTAATTTTTCTTCATGAAAGTCAACATCAGATTGTTTTTATGTTAAGTTTTTTACTTTTAGTTTGTATGAATATGTGTATTAAATATTTTTGTTACATTGTTGCTTTAGAAAATTATATGTTACACTAAGGGTGTTGTATGATATGATAATAATAATTTTTTTTTTTTGCTAAAATTCTATTTTCTGCATACATTCCAACCATTTTCTAGAAAAACTTAAAATTGACAACAAAAATTATATAGCATTGTACTTTCATAAAATCTTATTTCTGCTTTTTTGTAAGAAACATACATGAAAATGAAAAACTTTTATGTTGTACATTATATAACATCATATTTTTGGGCAATGAAAATAACCCAACAGATATGAGTAAATATTAGGGGAAAAAGGGTCCAAATCTAATGAAGTCAGATGAATTCGTTGTATATTGACTTCATTGATATTAACGACTTCACAAGATGAAAGAACATGAATGTGTTGTATTAAGTTTACCGGTAAATTAAGGGTAAAAGGGATATATTAAACGAAAAAACATTCAGTTTTAATCATTCATGATATTGCAAATGTATATATTCAAACAATGAACAAACACCGCTTTTATGAGAAGATTTGTACCTGATATTGCACTCCACAAAACATGTAGAACTGCTGAATGCACAAATAATAAAGAAAAAAATGATTGTATGATATATAAAGTCAAGCTTGGAAATTGATACCAAACAGACAAATTTAAAACAAGAATTAAAAGAGGAAAAATGTAAACGTGTATATGTATATATACGAATGGGAACTGTAAACCCAGTTTTTTATATGTGAGATAGAAATATCGGTAATTTAGGAATGTTTAAATGTCTAAATTAAGAAGAGATGATATTTCATTATTTTACTAAGTATGAGACCCATGTAACACATGAGTTTATTTATAAAAAAACTAAATATAAAATTCTAAATATTTGAAAAGTTTGAATTTATAAAAACAATGTGAAAAATATTAAATTATAAAAATTATAAGTGTTTTTTTCTCTAAATTTAAACAAATAATTTAGATAAATAAATAAAGAAAATCAATGAAACTTTAATTATAATTTTAAAATTAAAAGCGACGTTCATTAAGGAAATCAACATGCATTTATTATTGCATTTAAAAACTATGTGAAATTATTAAAATAGAAAAACCATAAAATAACATGTAAAACAAAAATTAATTCAAAATAACCACAAAATGATATTTGGAAAGTTGATAAAAGTGTGACAAGTGGCAAGAAAACTTTCATTTATTAAAGTATATTGTTTTAACTGGAATTCAAATTGACTGCCCTGACTTCTTGGGATTGATATTCCGTAGATAGAGTATGATAGAGTGTAACACATATTTTTATCCAGATTTTTTGCATATATATATATATATATATATATATATATATATATATATATATATATATATATATATATATATATATATATATATATATATATATATATATATATATATATATATGCTTTAATTGAAACTTCAAATTTGAAAATTCCAGAAAAAAAGGAAGACACTAAAATTTTCGAATGGAAAGGCAAAGTCGGAATTTAACTTTCATGTTTTTAGCGAGAAAATTCAAGGTGAAGGTGCTAAGGGAATGCCACATGGAGTTTTGGGTAATGTTTTATTGGAAGAGAATATATATATATATATATATATATATATATATATATATATATATATATATATATATATATATATATATATATATATATATATATATATATATATATATTCAAGGTAAGAGTTCATTTGAGAAAAACATAATTTTGTGATACCGTAAGACCAAATTTTTTTAGTGAGATATTCTAATATTCTATTGTTCGTAAAAATAGAATATGGAATATATTTTAACATTATATGTTTTAGAATATTTCAATGTAAAATATGTTAAAATTATTGTTTTAGAATATTAGAATATTACACATATTTAATTTTTATAAACACTAAAATATTAGAATATTTCATTAGAAAAAAAATAGTCTCACGGTCTCATAAAATTATTACTTTTTTATGCATTTTTTTGATTTTTAGGGTTTTTTGTTTTTCATAGAACCTAAACCTATATATATATATATATATATATATATATATATATATATATATATATATATATATATATATATATATATATATATATATATATATATATATATATATATATATCCAAATCACAGTTGTAATAAAAAATGGTTTATATTAAAGACCGTCCTTTTTCAGAGAACATAAGTTTATATTATTATAGAAAATCATTTGTTGATCTTTTTAGTAATATTATGATGAATATAGATATAGTTTTGAGTATGAAATTATTCTTCTTAAAGAACGAATGAGTAATGAATAATTACTACATTGCATCACTTCTTTCCTAACCATGCGGTATATAATAAAGTCGTAACGTACCAATTATAGGTTTTGTCCGGTTCATTTTAATGCGATTTTAAAAATATCATTGTTGTTAAACATCGTAAATTATTTTGGACGGTTTGGGTGTCGTTTATAATTACAAGATCTTTTCGTTTTTATAATATAAGAGTACATGAAAGTTACTGACGTTGGGTATCTCGTGATTCTATTTGCTGAGCATCACGATCAAGGGTAGCTTAGTTGTTATTGGTGGCAACATTGGTCCAACATCGTGGCAATATCCAATATTTTAAGTCGGGTTTGACAAAAATGTTACAAAAGTTACTTTGTCAAATAATCAATCTGGTAGATGATTATACTACGCGGAGTGGCCTCGGTAAGACTCAGCAAAAGACGATGTACGCTCTATAAACATCAAACCACCAACTCGTCATACCGAGTTAGGTAGCCAAACTTGGTAACATCTAGTCGATGAGAGAGAGTGTGGGCGTTTACCATTTTAACAAAACTATCTATTTTTTAACCCATTTTTTGACCGTTTTTTTTTAATTCAAAATTTACCCATTTTTTCTACCTATATAAATACCATTCGCTACCATATTTTATACCACACTACATTCTTTTATTTTTCACTTAAAAAGTTTTTATATTTGTGAAAGAATTGTTTCCCTTTTTTAACTCAAGAACTTCAAATATTAACAAAAAAATACCCAAAACACAAACTTAATACCTTCATCACCTACATTCATCTGAAATCAAAGTGATTACTATATTTATTCACCTCCTAATTTCCACTATCTCGGTGCATACTACATTACTACTCATATCATATCCAAAACCAACCAGAATTCCAAACTCAACTACAATTCCAACCTTAATCTTAATCTCAGCCTCAATTGCAATTACAATCTCAAGTCCAATCACAAATGGAAAATGACTTCAATTCATTTGATCATCTTCCCAACTCGTCATTCAAATTCCAATCCCAAAACCAAATCCAAACCTAAACCCAATTTCAAACTCAATTACAACTCGAAGACATACCCGAAACGGATTCCATGCCGGAAACGATTCTGTCGGATCCCAAGAAAACTGGAAAGGCACCTACCAAGCAATGGATAACGGAGGAAGAAACGGTGTTGGCTGGTGCGTAGGTAGATGTTTCGGATGATCCAAGGGTCAGGAAAAAACAAGATCCCACCTACTTTTTTCCAGAAAATTACTAGGTGTTTTCTCATGGAAATGAATCGTGAAGACTACAGGAAAAATGACCGAATTTACTCAAAGCGGAGAAACGAAAATGGCAAATATGGTGAAAATGATGAATTAATCTTGCAAAAAGCTCTTTCATTTTACCGGAGTCAAAAAGGGACAACTTTCAAATATCTTCAAGTTTGGAATATCATGAAGCTGTCAAAAAAGTGGCAAGATATCAAAAGTTTGGAAACATTCACGGATGGTTCTTCTAAATAAACAAAAACTTCTGAAAGAACTTATAGTCAATCGTCCAATGTGCACGTCAGGATTGACGTCAATGAATGGGAGTCTATTGAGGTTTCAAGAGCCACTTATCCTATGAGGAGAGACCAATCTATGTGGCGATGACAAGTGGTTCGAGTGACATCGATCATCTAACAAACAAAATGGACAACATGAAGTCGATGTTGAAGCAATACTTGGTTGTCGCACAAGAGAAGGAAAAAATCGTTTCACAGAGATTTTAACAAAAAAAACAATAACAATCTTACCGGACGCGAAAAAAATTGGCGTTAAAGGCCAAAAAGTAAATTGCAAAAAGATATAATATATAGGTTTTGTATTTAAATTTCTAGGTTTTGTAAGTTTAAATTTTATGTTGTATTTTTTTAGGCTTTCTAGTCTCATGAAATTTTAGTTTTTATAAAAGTAATTTATTTTAAATGTTGTATTTTTAGTTAGTTTTAGAAAAAAAAATAAAATAACATGGTACGCGTCCTAACCCATACTCTCTAAATGACACATTCTACGTGGCGCATACATGGACTGTAACAAATATGTCATCACTCTATCTAAACTTATATAGTTGATAAATATCCTATAGATGAGTATATAATTGATAAAGTCCGGCTTTTAATACAACTAGTTGATATGTTGAATTGCATATATATATATATATATATATATATATATATATATATATATATATATATATATATATATATATATATATATATATATATATATGGTCAAGTTCATATGAGACTATCATATTTTGTGAGACATGGGGACTAATCTTAACAATTCATTTTGAATATCAAAAAAAATATTTTTAAAATGCAAAATGAATTTCTTATAAAAAAATATTATTTTCATCATTTATATTATCCAAATAAAATAAAAAAATTACCGTTTTTTTTTTCAAAATATACATGAAATATTATAGTAGAATGTTATATACTATAAATATTTAAATCAGATGTTTAGAATGTTAGAATATCGTAGTAGAATATTAAACTATAAATATTAAAAAAACTTCTAATACAATATTAGAATATTCTAACAAATCTAACAATTCTAGTAGAATATTAGAATATTTTAACAGTATATATTAATTTTAGTAAAATATTAGAATATTCTAAGATTACAAAATTTGATTTTATTATTTACAGTGTAATATTCTATTAGAATATTTCATGTATATTTTGAAAAAAACGGTAATGTTTTTTATATTATATTATATATATATATATATATATATATATATATATATATATATATATATATATATATATATATATATATATATATATATATAATTAAATAACAAAAATAATATTTAAAAAAAGAATTGTCCGATTTTTCCTTTTATTTTACATTTTACAGTTTTTTTATCCCCAAAATGAGCAGTTAGGATCGCATCCCTATGTCTCACAAAATTAGCATGATCTCAATCTAACTTTATATATATATATATATATATATATATATATATATATATATATATATATATATATATATATATATAATATTTAAAATATTTGATAATGAATATTATGATATATTTGTAATATTTTATGGGATCAATGAATTTATTAATTAAGTTATCTTAAATAATTTTTTAATTAATTATCTTAGATATTTTTTAAAATTTTAGGTTACAATGTATTAATGGTCTCACTAGACACTAAATTATAATATAAACTTAAACAATAAATTAGTATATAAACTAATTTATATGTCAAATATACTTTTTGTGTAAACTTTCAATCTCCACGACCTTTGATTGGAGAGTGGGGGTGGGAAACTCTCCTCACTTTTTGTGGGCAACAACACATTTTTCTCATTTTCCTTTCCTTCACCTAAACCTAAGGAATGTGTGGGAAACTTCCCTCACTATTTTTTATTTTTTTAAAAAAAAATATATTTCCTACAAATATTTTACTCATTTGGTAGGGAATTAAAAACCATAAGTTTTGATATATTTTTTGATAATTTTTAATAGGTATATAATTTAATAAGTATTAAAAAAGATAAAAAAAAATTGGCTAATAGGAATATAAGAGAAAGTGCGATAATGGGCTCCCTCACCTCTTTCTCTCACCACCTTTCCCTCAGTCAATGAGCGGTGTTCAGGTGATAGGGAAAGATCCCCGCATCCTTTCCCTCACCCTGACCGTCCGACCTTATGGTCTATGAAACTTTCAAGGGACTAAGAGGGAAGAAATAGAGTCGTTCTAACCCACTTAACTCATTGTTACATCAATTTTTATTTATTTTTTTATTTTTTTGAGATTGGCCAACCCATAATACATGAAAACAGTATCTTTTTCAACCCACCGTCACATCACTATTTATAATTTAGTTTATTTGGAAAATTCAAAAAAAAACATAGCATTTTTATAATTTTTTAAATCTTTAGAATAAACCTTTACTAATTTTAAACCAAAAAATATATTCAACAATATTAAAAACAACATTTAATTTTAAAACCACACTAACATTAAATCCTAAAACGAAAAGCAAAAACTAAAATAAATACTTAAATTCTAAAGAAAATGATGATTTTTTAAAATATTCCAAGTTGTCTAGTGACGAAAATCTTTCATGTTAAGGTATTCGCAATACTCATTTTGTGATGCATTTAAAACTTCTTCGATGAAAACTGTAAGCTCGCGGATATTCATCATGAGGGAGAAAATAACATTATACTCTTTCACTTTTACTTTCATATCTTTCCATTTTGAAAAAAAATGTGTTGAACGATCCAAACCCTCTAAGTTGCTTCTTAAAATGATCCAGAACTGATCACTAGAAATATGACGATCCATGTTGACTCAGGTGCCTATTCTCGAATGTATCAATGTATGCTCGAGCCAACGCTACTTCCTCGATCTCGAACCATTCTACAGATACAACTGGTCTAGGTATGAAATACATTTTCAAAATTTAAGTTGGAATTTAGAGAGAATAGAGTAAAATATAATGGAGTTTGAAGAGAAAGAGGTAGAGAATGTAGAGGAAAATGGAATGGAATTGAAATTGGTAGGTAAAGGTTTTTAGAATACATACATACATATATATATATATATATATATATATATATATATATATATATACACATATATATATATATATATATATATATATATATATATATATATATATTAATAAAATGGAGCCATTGAGAGGATTCGCAGGTTACTTAACCAGTGTTACATGTCAGAACTCCAACCCATTGCGCGACGAAACCATGTCCCCGATGGTACCGCCATCCCGATTCCGGCCACCCCGAGCCACATCGACCGCGATAATGGGATATGTTTTAGGGTGATTTGGCATACATACATACCAGTTCAATTATTATGATGGGGTTATTTTTAGGTATCCGTTGGAAATTTCTAGGTTAAAAGAAGTGTTAGAAAAGTTGACGTTATATTTACTTATGATCGGAGGTGAGTTCATGCGAATTAATGAAACTAAATACATAATTTTGTTGATGACTTCAAATGACTTGAGCTACGGAGCTCCAAAATCTCTCTCTCTCTCTCTCTCTCTCTCTCTCTTAAATATTATTTACTTTTTTCATAAAAGTGGTTTTAACATCCGTTTTGAAGGTATTATTCTTTTGGTTGATTATTTTAAGTCTTGATGTTTTTGAGTTTTTGACTGACCGCAGCGTGGTGATGTAAGGCCACTATGGTACGACAATGTCATTTAATGAGCGACATCATGTAATTGGACCATGGTATTGTCAAGTATTAGCCATGGTGCGGTGGCAGCTGGGTTCAAAACCCTAGCTCTCAGGCCTTGGGTCCTATTTAAGAAACCTTATGATTAGGGTTGCCCTCACTACCGACCTCCATTCCCCAGAGAGTGAAACCTTGGTGTATGTGTGTGTGTTATTGGTGATTTTCATGTTTTCTTGACAAGTTCAAGCTCTTAAAGGCTCTTGGAAGAGGAGGAAGGTGTTCTAAGCTTGTTGTTGAAGTCGTTGTTGATAAAGGGCTGATCTTTCATCATATCTAAACTCCAAAAGGTATAAATCTCATACCTTTCTCCTTAGTAATGTACTTTTCATGCTTAAGAGTTAATTTATGGTCTTTATAAGAGGATACTTTGGATTCGGAGAAACTCCAGGGCCTTGGATGTTGTTTGAGGTAGTCTCTGGACCTTAGGTTCCCATAAAGTTGGATGCTTACTCAAAACTCAGCCATGTATGGACCTTTTGGGTCATTTTAGTCCCCATAAGTGTTAGGGTTTGAGATATAAGCTTCTTGAGGTTAGGGAATGGATAAAGTTTGAAACTTTATCCACGTACGTGTTGGATTAGTTGTCTAAGCCCATAACTATAATTGGTATGTACATGACCCGATAATAGCATGGTCCTTTTGGGTTGCCTTCACCGGAGCAATTTGATAGGATGAATATTTGAGAAAGAGGTTATTTGTGATTTATTAATATATTATAAGAATAATATATTAATTGAGAAATCATATTATTTAATAGGTATTGATCAAGAATTAATTTGGAATTAATTTAGTGATCAAAAGAGATTGATTAAATTAACGGGGATTGATTAGGTAAATCAGTAATACATATAGTTTGGGCTAATGATTCATGTTGATTTGGGATGGACTAATTCTATGTGAAAGTCCATGAAGAGTTAGTCCAAAGGGCCCATCAAATGAGTTATTGGATTAAAGGCCTAAGTGAATGAATTAGGGTTTACAAGTTGAACCCTAGGAATTCCACACTATAAATGTAACCCCTAGCACTCCAAAAGTTGGCCAAGACTTCCAAGAAGAAACCCTAGCCATTTTTGGGTGCCTCCTAACCTCTCTCTCATATTCCTCCATTGTTATTGGTGTTTGTGACTTATTAGAGGTATCACATTTGAGGTACTAAGCTCTTGAAAAGTTAAATTATACAAGCTACAACAAAGAGGTATTCATCTAACTTGTTTTATGTTGTAAATCTCAAAATTGTATGCTAGTTAGGGTTCATGCTTTGGATAATATGAAAATTGCATGTATAACTTGAGAAAACTTAGATCCAAAGCATTACGGTTGTATGTGCACCATAGGATTGTTATAGTGCTCAAAACCCATCGGTGGTATCAGAGCCTAGGGTGTTTTTTGTTATATTGATGCATTGGTTAATTGTTCAAAGTTGAAGAAACTGAAATCTACTCTTTGCATGATGAACTCGACGAGTCCATGATGGGACTCGACGAGTTGGATCATCTGTTTGCAGATTTTTGAGTTTTTTTTGGCCAGAGTTGGATTAGGATCATTACCACAAACTGTTTTGACTGATAAAAATCGTTTTTTATGATAAAGTAATGATTACCCTCATCCAATTGAAGGATAATTGTCAAATTTTGAGATAATTACTTGTTTATGTGATAAATTAATTACTCGTAGAATTTGATGTGGATTATGTTGCTATATGAAATTAGATTAGGTCAATTTTGTGATATAGATAAATCATATGATTGATTTAATTGTTTTCAAATTGATCCAATAAGTTTTGAAAAGTTTCAAAACTTGCCCTCAAGTTTTGAAATTTAAAAAATTGATTAAAAGTTTTAATTGTGAAATATTAAATTCTAAATCCCTAGTATTTAAATGTTTAAAATACATCCTTTTGGTTTCATAATTTAAATTTAGAATTGAAAGGTTTTAATTTTGGCTTTGTTCATAATTAATTAAAAGTTTAATCAAAACAGTATTAATAAATCCATAATAAAATGGTTTAAAGTTTTAATTAAATTAAAAGTCTAATTTATTTAAAAGATTAAACCTCCTAGTCTTTTAAAGATTTAAAATACACCCTTATACTATATGTAATGCCCCATTTATGGTATGTGATTTAAATATAGTATTTTCCTTCCTTAAGAGGAACTCGACGAGTCAGTAGCCCGACTCGTCGAGTAGAGACGGGATTTGCATGCGTTTTAACTTAGCGACTCGACGATTCCATATTCCGGACTCGGCGAGTCCGTTTGTCAGGAAGAAACCCTAACTCCCAGGGTTTGTACCCTATTTAAACGTCATTATAGCCTCCCACCCCAGCCTCCAACACCTTTAGAGCATTTCTCTATAGAAACCCTAGTCCCCATTGTTGAGCTTGAGTGTTTTGTGATAGCTTGGGAATTTTAAAAGAGAAGGAAGGAAAGAAGATCAATAGAAGAGAAAGGAGATCCAAGAACTAGCATCCATCTGCTTCATATTCTGGTAATAAAGTTATTACCTTGTTTATTCTTCCATTAAACCCTCTTTTATGCTTGTTTATGTCTCTTTTGGAGCTTTATATGATTTAAACTAGAGATTTGAGCTCTCCTTAGGATGGAGACCATAGATCTAGATGTTATTGAGCTCTAGGAACTATGTAGCTACCTTTATGCATATATAGTCTTGTTCCAAACCCTAAGTGCTTAGTGTTGGATGATTTTGGTGTTTTAGCCCCATTCTCGTGTGCATGCATATAAAGTTGGAAACTTTATGTGCAAAACCAGCCCTAGAAACCCAGATCTATGAATTGGATGCACTATAGTTGACTAGAATCGACTGTATAGTAATGGCATGCAGGAGACTTGGCGAGTCCATATTCCGGACTCGGCGATTCCAAGGCAATCTTCTTGTCTCAAGAACAAACTCGACGAGTTGTTCATACAACTCGGCGAGTCACAGTCTGGACGTGTTCATATGATGAAGGAGAACTCGACGAGTTGTTCATACAACTCGGCGAGTCAGACGAAGTTAGATTGGACGTTAGTATGGAAGAAGAACTCGTCGAGTTGTTGCCAAACTCGACGAGTTGAAGCGAGTAGAGGATTAGAAATGGTGTTAGGGGCTTGGCGAGTTGGCGGCCCAACTCGCGAGTCCGGTCAACTGAAAGTTGACTTTGGCCAGGAAGTTGACTTTGACCAGGGGTAAAGTAGTCATTTTACCCTGAGAACAGTTATCAGTATCTGATTTAGTGTTTATGGGATTTGTAGCCGGGGAGTTCCAGAGCAGCAGTTAGGCAGTTTCAGATTTAGCATCTTAGCAGCCAGCGTTACGAGGTGAGTCTTCCTTCCAGTTGGAACAGGTCTACGACCACAATGCCGGCCCGTTTAGTTAGCAGTAGTTCCGGACTCCGGTCCGATGCAGTAGTTCAGTTTGCTTGATGTCTTTGTAATTAAAGCAAGTCGTTGTGTTATGTGTCCCGTACTTCAGTCCGATGCAATATGCGGTATATGTGTTTATGCTAGTAGTTATGATTATGCTATGCTATGTTCAGTTAGTTTCCGGACTTTGGTCTGATGCAGAGGGCAAGGCCTTGGTTAGTTTCGGACTTCGGTCTGATGCAGAGGGCAATGCCCTGGTTAGTTTCGGACTTCGGTCCGATGTAGTTTCCGGACTTCGGTCTGATGCAGTGGACAAGCCCAATAGTTGCTTTATATGTTATTGTATGGTATGTGGTAGTTTGGGGGAGCTTACTCAGCTTCGTGCTAACAGTTTCAGTTTTGGTTTCAGGTACTTCCGCTAGCAAGGGGAAGAGCTCGGGATGATGGCATGACACACACCACAGTTACAGTTTTGTCCTGGGAGTTTTATTAAGATATTTTGATATGATATTGACTTCAGTTTTGATTTGCTACAATTGCTATGGCTTTTGAGACATATGATTCATGGTTTTATTATATAACACTTGATATTGTGGTTTTTAGTAATGTGAAAACAAAAATTTTGGGGTTGTATTTTTGGGACGTTACAAGTTGGTATCAGAGCCTTGGTTTGAGGGATTCAGGCACACTTTCGGGTATGATTGGACTTAAACTAAGGAAATGGTAAAAGGTTTTCAAAAAGAAAAATGTTTTCAAAAGAATTTTTGAAAAAGAAACTTAAAAGAAAAGAGTTTTGAGAAAGAGAAAAGGGTGTGGTGCATGCGATCAGCCGAGCTCAAGTAAGTACTCCTGAATTACCCATACACATTTATATTATGATTATTTGTTTCAGTTTCAGTAGAACAACATGCTAGAATAGGACTAAGGATTTAGGAGGATGCCTTATGTGCGTGCATATTGCACTTCAACTTCATGAGAATTGCATGCTAGTGTTGAGTAGACAGTAGTAGGATAGCCTGTTAAGGTTATGCCTGATAGTATGAGCTTAGCATTATATGCTAGTACAATTTCTCTTTATGAGGATAGATATGCTTGAGTAGTTTCCTGTGTCTGAATGCTGCTTGCTTTGTGTTTTGTGGGACTCTGAGTGATAGGAGTTAGCCATTAGGTGAATACGTCACGTCACATGTGATCAGGATTGAATAATCTCAGAGTGCTGGATTTGGCCTTATTGCGCAGCTCTTGTCTGAGTCTAACCGTTGTAGGGACGAGTCTTTTACTCGAAGGATTATCTGAGCCTCGTCACATGTGATGGTATTTAGGTGATGGCTAATTGGTATTACAAGGAGTCCTTCAACAACTGAGGACGGGTTTGGGTGGAGTCAGAGGTTTCCCTAGGGCAAGCCTAGGATGAGAGTAGCAGAGATCAGTAACAATAGTAGTGACTTGGTGGAGTCGAGGCAGTTCTTGAGGAAAGTACGGATAGATGTGGAAGGTAGTATGGGCATGTACTACTAAAAGTAGAGGATCCGTACTTGAACTAGGGAAGGCTGAGATGAGACCAGGAAACTTGTGGTAGTAGTGATCCCTTGAGATATATCAGTGTTTCTGACGTTTATCATGATGTGTTTTCAGAATGGTGGTTTTACGCTTTAGGCCAGCAGTCGGCAGTTCAAGAGCCGATGAGGGATCAGGATCAGGCTCGGGGGCCAAGCATCTAGATGAAAAGACAAGAGAGTTCCTCACCTCAGAGGTTACTCTCACCATACATGAGCAGACTCCTGTGATCTTCGGTTCGATCAAGGAGGGTATTCTAGAGCTGATGGACGAGAGGTTGAGCACATTCCGTGTTGAGGTGGCGGCCATGATGGGGCCGCGCACACTCACCTTTAGGGAGTTCTGGGCTTGTGGAGCTCCAGACTATCATCGAGTTGGGATCCCATTGCGAGTACCAGGTGGTTGGCAGATGTCGCCAATGCGTTCCGCACCAGCAGATGTCCCAAGGGGGACAAGGTCAGACTAGCATCCTGTCTTCTGAAGGACAGGACACGAGATTAGTGTTATATTAGTGTCTAAGTCTATAACTATTTTGGTATGTACTTGACCCGATGGTGCATGGTCCTTTTGGGTTGCCTTCACCAAAGCAACTTGATAGGATGAATTATGGAGAGAGAGAGAATTAATTATGATTTATTAATATGTTATGAGAATAATATATTAAAGGAGAAATCATATTGTTTAATTAATATTAGTCAATAATTAATTAAGAATTAATTTTGTGGCTAAAAGAGATTAATTAAACTTAAGGGACTAGAACTGTCAATTGTATGATAGTTGAATATTGGGCTAATGACTCCATATTAGAGGGATGGACGAATTCTATGGGGAAACCCATTAGAAATCGTCCAAGGCCTCTAAGAAGGGAGTCCTTGGGTTGCTTAGGGCCTAAGCAGTCAAATTAGGGTTTCCTTGTTAGATAACCCTAATAGCCTCACTATTTAAGGATCCCTAGAGCACCAAAAACGTGGCTAAGAGTTTCCTTAGGGTTTCTACACGTTTTTGGGTGCCTCATCTCTTATCATTCTTCATCCTCTTGCTCTTGGTGTTTGTGATCCATTAGAGGAGTGACACTTGTGACTCTAAGCTTTCTAAAGTCATTATAAGGAGGATTTGAGATTGTTATTGCTACATAACAATCAAGGTAAGATCTAAACCCCATTCTTATGTTAATATGATTAATTGTTTGCTAGATCTAGGGTTTATAGCTTTGGATATTCAATTGCATGTTCATTAGACAAACTAGATCCAAAAGTTATTAGGGTTTGCATGTACACCATAGGAATGATGTTTTGCTCAAAACCAATCAGTGGTATCAGAGCCATGGGTGTTTGTTTGATGTAGGACTTCGTCGTATATTGCGACGCATCGATTTCAGGACTGGGTGCAGTGTTGATGCAGAGGGGCCATGTGATAGCCTATGCATCGAGACAGCTGAAGCCTCACGAAGCGAGATATCCCACGCATGACTTAGAGTTGGGGGCAGTAGTGTTCGCCCTCAAAATTTGGCGTCACTACCTGTACGGGGTTCGTTGTACCATATACACGGACCATAAGAGTTTGAAGTATTTGATGGATCAACCCAACCTAAACATGCGCCAGAGGAGATGGTTAGACTTCGGGGGTAGCTGGGATGCGCATCTGCCGCTGGCTGAGTTTTCCTACAACAACAGCCATCATTCGAGCATTGGTATGCCACCTTTTGAGTTGTTGTATGGTAGGAGGTGTCGGACTCCCATTTGCTGGGGAGAAGTGGGACAGAGAGTGTTGGGCAGTACAGAGATCGTACTTCAAACGACTGAGCAAATCCAACGGGTGAGGCAGAGGTTATTGACCGCCCAGAGCCGACAGAAGAGTTATGCGGACAGACGCCGGTCTGAACTCGAATTCCAGGTCGGCGACTTCGTTCTCCTAAAGGTTTCTCCTTGGAAAGGGGTGATTCGGTTCAGGAAGAGGGGCAAACTGGGGCCCCGGTTCATAGGTCCATTTCGGGTAATTGCAAGGGTAGGTCGGGTAGCTTATCGGTTGGAGTTGCCAGCGGAGCTGAATCAGATTCACAATACCTTCCACGTATCACAGCTGAGGAAGTGTATAGCCGATGAGGCAGCAGTGGTTCCGCTAGAAGATATCCAGGTAGATGCGAGTCTGAATTACGCCGAGAAACCAGTAGCTATCAGGGATCGGAAGATCAAGGTTCTACGGAACAAGGAAATACCTCTGGTGTTGGTTCAGTGGCAACATCGGAAGGGATCGGAGATGACTTGGGAGCCGGAAAGAGAAATGCGGGAGCAACATCCGGAGTTATTCGCAGAATGAGAGACTTCGAGGGCGAAGTCTAGTTCTAGTGGGGGAGAGTTGTAACAGCCCGGAATTTCAGGTATTATTTTAAATTAATTTGGGGAATATTTAGGGGGGACTCGGCGAGTTGATGCCTGACTCGCCGAGTAGGACCACGGTCTTGGTCACAGATTCGCGACTGGACTCGACGAGTCCATTAGGGACTCGGCGAGTCGACGCTGTTCAAGCTGAAACCCTAGCCGTTTCGATTCTGGATCGTATATAATGTCTTTAGGGCCGTCATGTCTCGTCTTTTGGCCGATTGAAGATAACCTACACGGCTGTGGGCATCTGGAGCAAGGGTGAAGGCTAGTGGAAGCTTAAAGAGGTTGTTAGGCAAGGAGAGGCAAGGTGGTGATCAAAGGAGGATCAAGGGGTTGAGCTCTGAAGGTTGGGGACGCAGGGATCACGTTTTCCAGGTAATCCTCGGATCATTTCTGTAGTTTTGGTGATGTACACGAATCTAGGGTTTAGGAACCCATTTAAGGATTTGATAGAATATAGAGTTGTTACAAGTGTTTAAATCCCAGTAATAGTATGTGTAAAGGTCCAGGAAGTCCCATATCTATATATTGCGGAATCATGCGAATTACAGGAGGCAGTTGGTTGACTGCATGGCGAGGACTCGCCGAGTCCAATGATCAGACTCGGCGAGTAGCTTGAAGATTCACTAGGACTCGCCGAGTTGTTCTTCAGACTCGGCGAGTAGCTTGAAGACTTAATGGAACTCGTCGAGTCGTTCTTCGGACTCGGCGAGTGGTGACAGGATGTCTATACTCGTCGAGTTACCTTTGTACTCGACGAGTCCGGTCAAGATTGACCGTGGACCTGTATATATCTTAGAGGGGTCAGTTGTCTTGTTTGAAAGATCATTAACTAGGGCTGTGGTATTATAGGGAACCTGCGGACTAGCGGATTGTGTGCGAGTAGCTCGAGGAGGTTATAGCCTGCGTACTACGAGGTGAGTCTTCTCACTATACTTCACCCGGAAGGGTTTGACTGTTAGACCGGAAGGTCGCGTGTGTTATATTCATGCTATGTCTAGAGAGATAGATGCTTTATATGTGATGTGTGCTTATATGTGATGTATGACTATACGGGCCGGAAGGCGAGACTTTATGTGTTAGAAAGAACGGTATGATATATGTGTTTTATGTGTTAGAGTATTTGTATTATGTGTTATATATGTGTATGGGCCGGAAGGCAATTATCTTGTGGATCGAAAGATCCGGGCCGGAAGGCAATGTTATGTGGATCGAAAGATCCGGGCCGGAAGGCAATGTTATGTGGACCGAAAGGTCCGGGCCGGAGGGCAATATTATGTGGACCGAAAGGTCCGGGCCGGAAGGCGTATGTGGGTAAGTCGTATACTGGGGAACTCACTAAGCATTTATGCTTACTAGTTGTGTTTATGTTTTTCAGGTACTAGTGATGACCGTGGGAAGGCGCCGGCGTGACACGTACACACTGCCACTGTTGGAGATCCTGGAGAATTATTATTTTATTTTGAAATAAACTTGGAATAAACCCTTTTGTCGAATAATGATGTTTTATTTTTAATGAAAAATTTATTTGAAAATTTGAGCTGTTACAACTATATGATGAACCACTACGTGACCCTCATCGATCTCACCTATATGTTGCTGCTGAATCAACAATGATTTGGCACACTGGAAAAGCAAAGTTGATTGGTAGATCCGCCTTCCAGACCTCTATAGATATAGGCAATGGCAATGAAAGGCATGCCATGATCGAAAAGTTTGATCATAAGAGAAAGGCAAAATCAGAAGTAGTTCCGTGTGCTGTTCCAAAAGAGTCAATTTGCTTTTATTGCCAAGAGAAGGGGCATTGGAGACAAAGCTGCCCTATTTACCGAAGAGATCTAAGAGATGGGAGAGTCAAAATGTATGGCTCTACTTTAAAATCCATTAACTAACTCTTTTAAGTTCCTATTATAGATTCTTAATACATGATGTGATAAGATTGCATTTTGATGTTTTGAAGGATCGAAGAAAAGAGAAGAAGCTTAAGGGAAGGAGTTAGCTGAATCTAATCGTGAAGAAATGGATTTTGTTCGCATTGCTTGAAGATTAGATTCTTAAGCTACTACTTGGAGTTAGAATAGATTGCTTAGGAATATGTAACAACATAGTTTTTCATTTGAATTGCATTGTAAGGACAAATTTTTCCGCAATAAAATAAATTTTGATTTTATATTATTTATTTATCCTTGCAATGGCGTGTATGAAAAATTGATGTTTGTAAGTTTCTATTATAAGCAATAATGGATTTGATTCTTAATTATGTTATTTGTGGAAAGGTCAAGAATTTACCAAATAGGGAAAGTTTCTCATCGCCCAAGTTTCAATTGGACAGAAACTTGGAATCATACAACTTGGTTGCATGATGAATGAGAAATTTCATTTTTGGAAATTAGACTAATTTGTTGACAAAGTGTCAAGTGAAGGACTAGGAGATCGAGTACATAAGGTTGTGTGTTGATCAATTCCACCACAAGAGTAACAAAGATATTTGTCATGATTTACTAAGGTTAAGTAAATATGAT
Organism: Lactuca sativa; assembly: GCF_002870075.4. Taxonomy (NCBI): domain Eukaryota; kingdom Viridiplantae; phylum Streptophyta; class Magnoliopsida; order Asterales; family Asteraceae; genus Lactuca; species Lactuca sativa. The sequence continues at coordinate 37,736,441 of NC_056628.2, forward strand.
TATACTTATGAAGATTAAGTGTAATTCTCAGTTGATTAAAATAGTTTCAATAAATAGCAGAACGAATAAAGAAGAATCAAGTAGGCAGAAAGATAAAAGCTTCTCTACTCTAAGAAGAAGGGAGAGTACCTTTTATTATGTTTTATGATAGGTCTTAATGATTAAGAACCATATCTCAATTGATCCTCTAAGTGAGTCTTAGTGCAGTTGTATGTCTGAGAAGAGGAATCAAGAATTGAAGAAATGGTTAAATCAAGAAGTCAATCATACTTCGTTCCAAAACCAAGTCTTAGAGTTAAGATTGTGACATTGAGTGACAAGTCTCAAGAAGTGTTTTGTTTTGATAAAAGCTACACTAACTCTTGAATATTTGTTTGTCAAGAAATGTTTATTGACAAAAGAATCTTATATGTCAAGGAGTCAGTGGGAGTCTTAATGGTCTTGAAAAGTTTCAAGAACTAATCAAGAATAAACCTTATCGATCATCACTAGCACACGACTTGTGGTTTACAACCTATCGTGTTGACATTATTTTGTTTCTATGCCATTCCAATTGAGTTAATTATGCATGTGAGTTCTATGAGTTCTCATTTGAACGCATAAAAGGCAAGCACCTTGATCAATGAAACGTACATTGATAGGAAATGGTGAGCTGCTTAACTACTTGGAAGACATGGTGGGCACTCGTGTTACCATAAGGCAAGACATCAAGATTAAGAAAGTTCAGTCCATATGAGTTTGGATTTGTCGCAAACTTTGGTTTTAACAAATTCACATGGATAAGAACACATACACCATTAAAACCTAAGTGTCATAAGATTCCCTCCTTCATGAAAATGCTTGTGAGGAAATGCTTTCACTAAGAGAGATTTTAAGAAGATAGTGATTGTGAAAATTGTATTCTCGAATCCGATTATGGTAATGGTATCCCTTTCCATAATTCGAATTGTGAGATTTGACAATTAGTCTGAATTGTTTAGACACACATATGAGCTTTCTAATGCAAAGGTGTATAAGTTTGAGAAGCGATAAAGGATTATCAAAGCATTAGGTATTAGAAACATGAACTTAAGAAATTCAATAGGTATTGTTTTCTGGAAGTTAAGTTGTTTTCTGAATACAGGTCAAAGCTAGTGGGAGCATAAGTGTTATGCTTATATGATAATAATCATCATGATAGTGGGAGCATAAATGTTGTGCTTGTATGATTATTAAGGCAAGTATTGCAAGTTAGCAATATTAATTATTGAAAACAAGAGTTATACTTTGCAAAGTCGTAAGGGTTGAAAAGTTGTTTTGCTATAATTAAGGGAGAGAATATTGTACTTCGTTTCAAAATCTAAAGCTTAGATTGAGAAATTTTAATAAATTTAGTCAAAGGATACATAGTGTGTTCTTAAATTTCGATTAAGATTATGATATCCCTCTTCATAGTTCGAATTGTACGAACGAGACACATAAAATATTATGGCAGAAGATTGATAAAGTATCATATCTTTATGTAAGACATTATGCATCGTGTCCTATACGCTTCGGGTAAAGGATCGATTGCAGATGCTATAAAATTTGACCATTCTAAAATTTTCCAAATGTCTAGCGCATTAAGAGGGAAAAAGGACAAGAATCGGTTTTTTGACTAAGATAATTAAACAACTGTCAAAGGACGATCCAAAGCTCGCTGAGGATTGGTTGCTTGTGAGTAGTTGGAAGTATGGTATTGGATGGACCATATCGACATTATTATGAATAGATAAGATTCTATTAAGAATGAATTGTCATATGGCAAATATGGAAATGTTTCCATATTGGGAGTTGGATATTGAGAATCTATATCTAGATTAGAAACTTTTATGCAAGAAGGCTGTTCAAAGGAATGTACTTTGAGTGAGAGACATCATATCTATAGAATTGTTTCTGATAGAGATTAGCCAAGTCTTGATGATTTTGAGCTATGACTTTACGAAAGAATCATTGCATAAAATGTTAGAATCTAGCATAAGTAACAAGAATTTGATATTCTTATACTTATGATAAGGATTGGGAGTTGTGAAATGAGTATGATTGGAAATGTGTTCATTTGATCTATTTCACAAAGTAAGGACCGTAGGTAAACATTGTGTGCATGCTGAGAGCATGGGACAAGTGTAGTAATAATTAAAGTAAGAAGTTGATTACCCGAAACAACAAATAATGAGCAATCAATATGGTGATTAAGTAAAATGTTTTATTTATACCCAGAGTTTGGGGCCATATGGGATTAGTATTATTCTTGTGTTTCACTTTGCATGTTTTGACTTCTTGAATAATTAAATTGGTTCAGAACAATCAAATTATTCGAACGGACCACAGTCGTTCATATGTTGGAAGTAGGTATGAATGAAGACTGTCATGAATTGGAGTGTGGATTGTCTAAAGTGTATTAGACATAAGAAAATGTTTGTTGCAACGTTCATGAGTGCTTATGAATATGATTTGAGCATTGGATTACACCCACACTCACTTGGATCACTTCATGGATTTTATCATGAGTGATTGGTGAGACGATAATATCTTATATTTTTGAAACCGAGATGTGTGAGTTGTATCTTGCGAGTCGGTTACACATTGATAATATGTAAACGCACCAGTAACTTGGTGTCATAAACATTGTTGTGTATGATTCGGTGAGTGAGTGCAAGCAAGCATTGAATCAAAGTTTATCCGTTCCTTTTATCCAAAGTGGGATGAAAGCGATATATGTGGGCCCCTCGATGATTTAGTGATGGACCCTAAGCGCTTGGCCAAGCCGAGACTAATTTGATGTGTTCAATTGTAGTCTGTTGTCAGTTGTCATAAATCGGAAATCGGGAAACAAGACATAGACAGAGAGAATGATTTAAATCCATGTCTCATATCTATATGATATCTAGAATGGAGGAATATATGATCCCTTATCTAAAGGACACGCTTATGATAGGATCAGAGTTGACAGCGGTTTTTGAAAGCTACGATTGCAGATCAGGATCTGAAGTCATACGCAGAATAGTTATTAGACTTATCCAAGTGGGAGATTGTTGGATTAGTGTCTAAGTCCATAACTATTTTGGTATGTACTTGACCCGATGGTGCATGGTCCTTTTGGGTTGCCTTCACCAAAGCAACTTGATAGGATGAATTATGGAGAGAGAGAGAATTAATTATGATTTATTAATATGTTATGAGAATAATATATTAAAGGAGAAATCATATTGTTTAATTAATATTAGTCAATAATTAATTAAGAATTAATTTTGTGGCTAAAAGAGATTATTTAAACTTAAGGGACTAGAACTGTCAATTGTATGATAGTTGAATATTGGGCTAATGACTCCATATTAGAGGGATGGACAAATTCTATGGGGAAACCCATTAGAAATCGTCCAAGGCCTCTAAGAAGGGAGCCCTTGGGTTGCTTAGGGCCTAAGCAGTCAAATTAGGGTTTCCTTGTTAGATAACCCTAATAGCCTCACTATTTAAGGATCCCTAGAGCACCAAAAACGTGGCTAAGAGTTTCCTTAGGGTTTCTACACGTTTTTGGGTGCCTCCTCTCTTATCATTCTTCATCCTCTTGCTCTTGGTGTTTGTGAACCATTAGAGGAGTGACACTTGTGACTCTAAGCTTTCTAAAGCCATTACAAGGAGGATTTGAGATTGTTATTGCTACATAACAATCAAGGTAAGATCTAAACCCCATTCTTATGCTAATATGAGTAATTGTTTGCTAGATCTAGGGTTTATAGCTTTGGATATTCAATTGCATGTTCATTAGACAAACTAGATCCAAAAGCTATTAGGGTTTGCATGTACACCATAAGAATGATGTTTTGCTCAAAACCCATCAATTGGTGGGAGGAGATCGGGCATGTTATCAGAGATGGCGCAGCTCTTCATGTGATGACCTGGACTGATTTTACTACCAGGTTCAGAGCCGAGTTTGCATAGGTTATTGAGGTACAACAGTTAGCCAGGGAGATTCAGGATCTCACCCAGACTATAGAGACAGTGGCGGAGATTACCGCCATGTTCAGGGAGAGGGCTCTTCTCATTCCTCAGTACACAACTGATGAGGAAATGAAGAAGGCCAGTTATCATGATATGTTGCGGAGTGATATCCGCCAGTTTGTGAGCCGGTCCAGCTGTAAAATGCTTGATGATATGACTGCGAGGGTGAGAGAGAGAGAGATAGATTTGGAGATGGAGAAGAAAAGGAAGCCAGAGGCGGCATCTGGCACAGGGAGTTCGGGAAAAAAGCCCAATATATCAGATCACAGATCTAGAGGATAACAGAGCCACAGTCGGTGTGGTAAGTGTGGGAGATTGCACGATGGGGCGTGCAAGGCAGGGTGTCCCGGTTGCTACAAGTGCGGTTGGACCGGGCATATGAGTAGAGATTATACAACTACTCCCACCAATACCGCAACATCTGATTTGATTTACTTCCATTGCAATCAGAGGGGACATAAAAAGTCCCAGTGTCCAAGTTTGGCAGCAGCAGGGAAGGTGGCGGCACCTGCCCCTACTAGATTGAGGATTACAGATGGTCATCAGGGCCGAGGTGAGGCACCAGTGGCGAAGAGTAGAGCTTTCCAGATGATAGCAGAGGAGGCGCGAGCGACTCCTGATGTGGTGATGGGTATGTATTTTTCCTCTTGTCTCTTATTTGATATTGTTTGTTTCTCATAGTTATATGTTTTCATATAGGGTCGTTCTTAGTGAACGACATTTCAGCTACAGTATTGTTTGATTCGGGGGCCACCCGATCATTTGTTTGACTTGTGCTTAGCAAGAGGTTTAGTAGAGCTCTAGGGGAGCTTGATTGTCCACTGATGACAGGATCGTCAGGGTCGTGAGAGTGCATAGGGGGTGTTCGCTGCAGTTATTTAATGAGTAGTTTTCAGTGGACTTGGTTCCTATTCCCCTGATACTGAATAAGGTTATAATAGGTATGGATTGGCTAAGCTCCAATGGGGCAGTGATTGATTGTGAGTTGTATTTAGTGAGGGTTCGCACTCCCAGTGAGGGAGAGTTAGTGATTCAAGGCGAGCGACCACAACGCGGACCAATTCTTTGTTCAACAGCGAGAGCGAGGCACTACGTTTAGCAGGGTTGCGCGGGGTACATCGCCTATGTTATAGATGCTTGGGGGAAGGGTAAGGCGACAGTTGACGATGTACCAGTAGTGCGAGATTATTCGGATGTATTCCCAGAGGACTTACCTAGGATACCTCCGAAAAGACAAGTTGAGTTTCGGATTGACCTGGTTCCAGGTGCGGCTTCGATAGCCAAAGCATCGTATCGGTTGGCTCCTCCAGAGATGCAGGAGTTGTCTGCGCAGCTGCATGAGCTGCTAGACAAGGGTTTCATCAGGCCGAGTAGTTCATTATGGGGAGCCCCGATCCTGTTCGTGAGGAAGAAGGATGGGTCGCACCGTATGTGCATAGATTACCAGAAGCTGAACAAGGTAACGGTGAAGTACCATTACCCACTCCCGAGGATAGACAATTTGTTTGACCAGCTTCAGGGAGCATCTTGGTTCTCCAAGATTGATCTTCGGTCAGAATATCACCAGATGCGGTTCAGGGATAAGGAAGTGTAGAAGACCGATTTTAGGACCCGCTATGGTCATTATGAATTTGTGGTGATGTCGTTCGGGCTTACCAACACTCTAGCCGCATTCATGGATCTCATGAATCACGTATACAGACCGATGCTGGATCGGTCAGTAATAGTGTTCATTGATGACATCTTGGTTTATTCCAAGACTCGGGAGCAATATAAGGAGCACCTGAGAGAAGTGCTAGAGATGCTGAGGAGGGAGAGACTTTTCGCAAAGTTCTCCAAGTGAGAGTTCTGGTTGTGTGATGCGACATCGACCTCCAGCGAGTCTTCTGGTCTTCTGTTGCGGTGGAGATTTGGACATCATAATCAGAGAGATGCGTTAGAGCCGTCCCAGGGATTGTGCCCCGGGAGCGGACTCCGACGATCAAGTTAGATCAGCTAGAAGATCTGAGATGGTCCTCCATAGATGGAGAGAACTATCTTGGTGCTGGTGGTGGTGTATGGTGGCTGATGGTGGCGGATGGCGGCTGAGCCACCTGGCCGGGGTATAGGGCGGCGGCTGAGCCAAGGGAAGATCCCTCTCCATGGAGGAGATACTTTTCATTATATAGGGGAGAATTAGGTCAAGGGGAATTAGGTCAGGCCTTGGGCCAGCCCAATTCAGGCCCAACTAGCAAGGAGTTGGGCAAGGCCACTCTGAGGTGCCATGCGAGACTGTCGGGCGCGCACCAGGAAAGACTGTCAAGGGAGCGCCAGGCCGGGCCGCCGGAAAAGTCCCCAGCAAGGCTGGCAAGGGAATGCCAGGCAGGGCTGGCAGGAGCGCACCAGGCCAGGCAGGCCTTGGACACCTCGTCAACCAGAAGGGTATACTAGTAGATCCAGCCAAGATAGAGGCTGTGATGCAATGGGAGGTCCTGAGGTCTCCATCTGAGATTCGGAGCATCCTAGGACCGGCAGGGTACTATAGGAGATTCATCTATGATTTCCCCAAGATAGCAGTTCCACTCACCTGACTAACCAAGAAGTCGGTGATGTTTCGTTGGGGGCTTGAGCAGCAGGTAGCATTTGAGACCCTCAGACATAGATTGTGCGAGGCGCCGATTCTTACCCTGCCAAAGGGAGTAGAGGATTTTGTAGTTTACTGTGATGCTTCGATCACAGGTATGGGAGCAGTGTTGATGCAGCGAGGGCATGTGATAGCTTATTCCTCTAGACAGTTGAAGCCTCACGAGGCTAACTATTCGACGCACGATTTAGAGCTGGGGGCAGTGGTGTTTGCCCTCGAGATTTGGAGACATTACCTCTATGGGGTCCGCTGTATCATTTACACGGATCACAAGAGTTTGAGGTACCTCATGGATTAGCCGAATTTGAACATGAGGCTGCGCCGATGGTTAGACGTGGTAAAGGACTATGATTGTGAGATCCTTTATCATCCGAGTAAGCCCAACGTAGTGGCCGACGCCCCGAGCTGCAAGGCGCTAGCGGACCCGATCAGGGATATTTGTCTGAGGATGACCGTGATTACTCCCTTTTTGGAGCAGATTAGAGAGGCACAGGTTGAGGGCCTGAAGGAGGATAGGCACAAGTATGAGAGGATTATGGGCCGAGTAACGTCCTTTGACTATGATAGTCGAGGATTGTTGACCCTTCATGGGAGAGTTTGGGTACCTTACTAGGGTGGAGTACGACAAGTGTTGATGGACGTGGCTCATAAGTCTCGTTTCTCCATCCATCCAGGGGCGATGAAGATGTACAGAGATCTTCGACACGATTATTGGTGTCCCTGTATGAAGCGGGACTTAGCTTGGTATGAGGAGAGATGCCTGACCTGCAGGAAGGTCAAGGCGGAACATCAGAGGCCCCACGACAAGATGCATCCGTTAGACATTCCCGTGTGGCAATGGGAGGATATCACTATGGATTTCATCACTAAGCTTCCCAGAATCGCACGTGGAGTTGATTCGGTTTGGGTCATAGTGGATCAGCTGACCAAGAGCGCACATTTCATACCGATTCAGGAGAGCATATCGGCTGAAAAGCTAACCGATATTTATGTGCGCGAGGTAGCGGCATGACATGGAGTGCCTGTATCAGTAGTATCAGATCGAGACGTCCCATTCACTTCCATGTTTTGGAAGCGGTTTCATGACGAGATGGGGACTCGTCTTCACTTCAACACCGCTTTCCACCCTCAGACGGACGGGCAGAGTGAGAGGACGATTCAGACTCTCGAGGACATGTTGCGGGCATATGTTCTAGATTTTGGTGGCAGTTGGGATACGTATCTTCCATTAGCGGAATTTTCGTATAACAACAGTTACCACGCAAGTATTGACCGCCCTCCTTTCGAGATGCTTTACGGGAGGAAGTGTAGGACCCCGATTTTTTGGGGCGATGTCGGTCAGAGGGTCATTGGGAGCACTGAGGTGGTGCTCAAGACCACAGAGTTGATCCAGTAGGTCTGTAGCAGACTGTAGACTGCGTAGAGTTGGCAGAAGAGTTACGCCGACATGAGGCGTTCAGACTTGGAGTTTCAGGTGGGCGACATGGTCCTCCTAAAAGTATCACCCTGGAAGGGTGTCATCAGGTTCCAGAAGCGGGGCAAGTTGGGCACCAGATTCATTGGTCCGTTTAGGGTTTTGTCCTGGGTGGGCCGGGTTGCTTACCGTGTGGATCTTCTAGCAGAGCTTAGCCAGATCCACAACACTTTCCACGTTTCTCAGTTACGGAAATGTTTGGTGGATGAATTAGCAGTAGTACCATTGGAGGATATCCAGGTTGATAGCAGCTTGAATTATATTGAGAGACCCGTGGCAGTCTTGGATCGGAAGACGAAGTCCTTGAGGAACAAGGTAGTCCAGCTATCCAGAGTTATTTTTGGATTCAGCAGCAGAAGACTTCGAGGACGAAGTCTAAGATAAGTGGAGGAGAATTGTAACGCCGTATTTCTGGTATGTGATTTAAATATAGTATTTTCCTTCCTTAATAGGAACTTGACGAGTCAGTAGCCCGACTCGTTGAGTAGAGACGGGATTTGCACACGTTTTTAGTTGGCGAATCAACGAGTCCGCTTGTCTGGAAGAAACCCTAAATCCCAGGGTTTGTACCCTATTTAAACGTCATTATAGCCTCCCACCCCAGCCTCCAGCACCTTTAGAGCATTTCTCTGTAAAAACCCTAGTTCCCATTGTTGAGCTTGAGTGTTTTGTGATAGCTTGGGAATTTTAGAAGAGAAGGAAGGAAAGAAGATCAATAGAAGAGAAAGGAGATCCAAGAACTAGCTTCCATCTGCTTCATATTCTAGTAATAAAGTTATTACATTGTTTATTCTTCCATTCAACCCTCTTTTATGCTTGTTTATGTCTCTTTTGGAGCTTTATATGATTTAAACTCGAGATTTGAGTTCTCCTTAGGATGGAGACCATAGATCTAGATGTTATTGAGCTCTAGGAACTATGTAGCTACCTTTATGCAGATATAGCCTTGTTCTAAACCCTAAGTGCTTAGTGTTGGATGATTTTGGTGTTTTAGCCCCATTCTCGTGTGCATGCACGTAAAGTTGGAAACTTTATGTGCAAAACCAGCCCTAGAAGCCCGGATCTATGAATTGGATGCACTATAGTTGACTAGAATCGACTGTATAGTAATGGCATGCAGGAGACTCGGTGAGTCCATATTCCGGACTCGGCGAGTCCAAGGCAATCTTCTTGTCTCAAGAACAGACTCGACGAGTTGTTCATACAACTCGGCGAGTCACAGTCTGGACGTATTCATATGATGAAGGAGAACTTGACGAGTTGTTCATACAACTCGGCAAGTCGGATGAAGTTAGATTGGACGTTAGTATGGAAGAAGAACTCGTCGAGTTGTTGCCAAACTCGACGAGTTGAAGCGAGTAGAGGATTAGAAAAGGTGTTAGGGACTCAGCGAGTCCGATCAAATGAAAGTTGACTTTGGCCAGGGGTAAAATAGTCATTTTACCCCGAGAACAGTTATTGGTATCTGATTTAGTGTTTATAGGATTTTTAGCCGGGGAGTTCCGGAGCAGCAGTCAGCCAGTTTCAGATTTAGCTTCTCAGCAGCCAGCGTTACGAGGTGAGTCTTCCTTCCAGTAGGAACGGGTCTACGGCCACAATGTCGGCCCGTTTAGTTAGCAGTAGTTCCGGACTCCAGTCCGATGCAGTAGTTTAGTGTGCTTGATGTCTTTTTGATTCAAGCAAGTCTTTGTATTATGTGTCCCAGACTTCGGTCCGATGCAATATGCAATATATGTGTTTATGCTAGTAGTTATGATTATGCTAGGCTATGTTCAGTTAGTTTCCAGACTTCGGTCCGATCCAGTATCCAGACTTCGGTCCGATGCAGAGTGCAAGGCCCTGGTGAGTTCCGGACTTCAGTCCGATGCAGTTTTCGGACATCGGTCCGATGCAGAGGGCAAGGCCCTGGTTAGTTCCGGACGTTGGTCCGATGCAGTTTCCGGACTTCAGTCCGATGTAGTGGGCAAGGCCCAGTAGTTGCTTTATATGTTATTGTATGGTATGTGGTAGTTTGGGGGAGCTCACTAAGCTTCGTGCTTACAGTTTCAGTTTTGGTTTTAGGTAGTGCCGCTAGCAAGGGAAGAGCTCGGGATGATGGCATGACACACACCACAGTTACAGTTTTGTCCTAGGAGTTTTATTCAGATATTTTGATATGATATTGACTTCAGTTTTGATTTGCTACAATTGGTATGGCTTTTGAGACATATGATTCATGGTTTTATTATATAACACTTGATGTTGTGGTTTTTAGTAATGTTAAAACAAAAAATTTTGGGTTGTATTTTTAGGACGTTACACTATATAAAATTAAATGTCTAATATATTATATATGTATAAATTAAAAGTTAGTCTTACCGTTAGCAGGCCTTATTCACGAAGCTGGTCTATAAGGGGTGTTTAAGGAAGCGACCTGTAAAATGACCGCCATTGGGTATACACTCTTACTTACCACACTCTTGACTAGTGGAGGGTCGTTAGCCGAACGAGTAGGATAAGACATTAATTCTCATTAAAAAGTATAATGATAATTATAAAAAAGTAACTTAATGTTTTTCTAAATTCCCAATCTTAGTTACTTTAGGAAAAATGTGAATTCGGAGCTAACCTATAAAATTGCACATTACACCTTATTGGTCGTTAGTCGAGTGTGTGTGGTTAACTGACACACTAATATGGGACTAATGAAGGATGCCAATGGGTAGCTCGTAGGTTATCATAGATCAATGGAGTGTGTGTGGTTAACTGACACATTGATTAGGTGATAATTGACTTCGAGCGTACCAAGCTAATTTGCATGGTTATTCACACCTTGTTTGTGATCCTTGGTATCCTATTCACAAACTGGAAGGGCATAATTGAAATTAAACATGCCATTGAAAAGTTCAATGAGTTTCAAAAGATAAAGGAATTTCATCTAAAACTTAATTCGTTTAAATTTCGTTTCCGTGGTGGAATTGGTAAATCGTCATTTACCTTCCTTCAAATAATTTACAATTGGATTACGACATCCCTCTTCCGAATTGTGAATTATTGTGTTGGATCCTAGACTTAATATTTCATTTGGGTGTTATATTAAGGATTGAATCAACTTACTTGAATTTATCCCCTGTAGACGTCTAGTTCTGACAACTATGGTCTTCCTTATCCTTTTGGAAAAAGCTTTACTAATGAAGATGATATTCCACATGGCGATCAAGTGAAAGATCAATCTCTTTTTCGTGCATTGGTGGAACTGGAAATCATAATTCTCTTCCTCCACCTCCTCCCGTGATTCTCCCCGACCCACATTTTCTTTGACTTGAAAAATTCAAGGTTACTCAAGCCCTATTGGCATGCAAGCATCAAGACGGAAGTAATGTATGTGCATATGTTCTAAAAATGAAGTCACACATTGACAGACTAGGAATGTTGGGTGTCGCTGTTCCAAGGAAGTTGGCGGTTGACTTGGTTTTTCAATCGCTTCCTGAGTCGTATAGTGAGTTCGATAAAGATTACTATACGACAGATCACGACGTGAACCTTATCGATCTTACATATTTGCTGATTGCTGTTGAATTAGCAATGATTTGGCGCACCGGTCAAGCAAATTTGATTGGAAGATCAATCTCCGAAACTTCCATGGACATTGAGAATGACAACATTAGAAGTCCATAAAAGTTTTCTCATCCTAGTGGAAAGGGCTCAGCCAAGGTCAAACCGTTTGACCAAATGGTAAGAGAATGGCCAGTTATGGAATTGTCTCATGCGCCGATGCAAAAGAAGCCATATGTTTTTACTGCCATTTGAAGGGACATTGGAAGTGAAGCTGCCTTGACTACCTGAGAGATCTAATAGATGGTAAAGTCAAATTGTATGACTCTACTCCAGGTAAGTCCATTATCTAACTCTATTAAGTTCCCATTTAGTGATTCTTATTACATGATGTAAAGTTACATTTTGATGTTTTGCATAATCAAAGAGAAAGAAGGAAGCTTAAAGCATGTTGAGTCTAATCATGAAGAAGTGGATTTCGATCGCATGGTTAGATGATCAGATTTTTGAGTGGCTGCTTAGGAGTTATGATAGATTGCTTAGGAATATTTTGAAACATAGTTTTCATACGTATTTGCATTGTAAGGACAAGTTTTCTGCATCTTTATAAATAAAGAAATTTTTTTTATTTTTGTCTTATTTTATGATATCATTGCAATGGCTTTAGTGAAAATTGGTGTTTATATATTATTAGCAATGTTGGAAATAAATTTGGTTCTTGGTTATATCGTTTGTGGTAGTGTCGTAATTTACCAAGTTTGGAAGGATTCTTATCACCCAAGTTTCAACTGGACAGAAACTTAGAATCATGCAACCTGTATTGTGTGATGTATGAGAACCTTAATCTTTCGAAAATTAAGACTAATTCCTTGTTCACATATATATGTGAGTCAATTGAAAGACTAAAGGATCTAGTACACATTGATGTGTACAAGTCAGATCCACCACAAAGAATGATATAGATTATTTGTCCTGATTTACTAATGGTTCAGTAAATATGGTTATGCTTACAAGTTTAAGTATAATTCTAATACCTTGAAAAGTTTCAAAGTACAAGTAGAATGAATAAGAAGAATCAATTAGGCAGAAGGATAAAAGTTTCTCTAATCTGAAAGGAATGGAGAGTACTTTAGTGTCGTTTTTATGATTATCCTAATGATTATGGAATGGTTAAAATCAAAATGATGGGTCATACTTCATTCCAAAATCCGTTCTCAGAGTTATACTCTAGTTACTCCAAGTTGTACTTTGAGTAACATGTTCTAACTAGGTTTATAACACCTCATGAAATGTGGAGTAGAAATGTTTCTTACTCTTACACATTTGGAATTGATAGTTGTGATGTTTTGGCTAAAACAAAGACCAACTAAGACCAATTGAATGAAGTATTTTTCCTTGATAAGAACCCGCACTAACTCTTGAATATTTGTTTGTCAAGGAATGCTTCTTGAAAAGAGAATCTTATATGTCAAGAGGTCAGTGGGAGTCTTAATAATTTTGAATAGTTTCAAGAACTAATCAAGAACAAACCTATTGTTTACCACTAGCACACGACTTGAGGTTCGTAAGCTTTCGTGTTGACACATTCTTGTTTCTTTTCCATTCTAGTTAATTTGACTATGCATGTGAGCTCTATGAGTCCTCATTTGATCGTATAAGGTAAAGCACCTTGATCAGTGAAAGTACATTGATATGTGTGGGTAAGCTGCTAAATAATTTGGAAGCAATGGTAGGCCCTTATGCAACCAAATGGAAAGAAATTAAGATTGAACAAGTTTAGTCCATATGAGTTTGGATTGGTCACAAACCTTGTCTTGTGATTATGGTTATAACGAATTCACATGGATAGGAACACATACACCATAAAATCTAAGTAACATAAGGTTTCTCTCCGCTTCATGAATATGATTGTGAGGAAACTCTTTCACTAAGTGGATTTTAAGGTATTAACAGTTTTGATTGTGTTCTCAAATTCGAGTATGATTACGACATCCCTCTTCATAGTTCAAATTGTGAAAAATGGAAAATAGTTTGAACATTCGAAATTTATTATTCTAAGTTCAGAAATAGTTTAGACACACATATGAGCTTTCTAATTAAAGGTGTATGAGCTTAGATAAGGATTTATCGAATCATCTCATATCAGGAATCTGAACCTTGGTAAGAAAGTCAAGAAGTATTGATTTCTGAGTACATGTTAAAGCTAGTGGGAGCATAAGTGTTATGCTTGTAAGTATGTAATTATTATGCTAATGGGAGAACAATTATTACGTTAAGTGTTGCAAGTTAGCAAAGCTATTTATAGGAAACAAAATTTTAAATTTGCAAGGTTGTAGAGGATGAAAAGTTGTTTCGCTATAAAAAGTCTAAGGGAGAGGAACTAATACTTCATTTAGAATCTAAAAGCTTAAATTGAGATTTTAATAGAATCTAGTCATGTACATATGTGAATGTTATGTTGAAATGATTTAGAATAAGGAAATTCTGTATGTGGAAGTATTATAGCAAAGGACTGGTCAAGTATCATATCTTTATGTAAGACATTATGAATCGTATCCCATATGCTTCGGGTATAGGATCGATTGCATATGCTATAATATTCACGTGTTCTAATTTTCCAAATGCCTAGGGCATTAAGAGGGAAAAAGGAATAGAACTTGATATGACTAAAGAAGTTAAACAACTGTCAAGGATGATCTAAGGTTCGCTAAGGATTGGCCGCTTGTGAGTCGTTGGAAGTATAGTAATGGATGGACCATATTGATATAATTATGAATAGATAGGATTCAATTAAGAATAGATATTCATATGGCAATATGAAACTGTTTCCATTATGGGAGTTGGATATTAAGAATCTATATATAAGATTTGAAACTTTTATGCAAGAAGGATGTTCAAAGGAATGTACTTTGAATTTGACACTTCACTTCCATGGAATTGTTTTGTAAAAAATCTCCATTGGAATGTTTTGTAATATCATTGGCAAAGTCTTGGTGACTTTGGTGCCTTGACATTACAAAAGGATCATTGCATGTGAGTTTAGATCTAACAAGATTCTAGTAGTGGCAAGAATTTGTATTGTTACACTTGTAATGAGGATTAAGGAGTTATGAAATGAGCATCATTAGAAATGTATTCAATTGATTTATTTCACAAGGTAAGGACCATAGGCAAACATAGTGTGCTTGCTTGGAGCATGGGATAACTAATGTTTTAATTCAAGTATTAAGTTTATTAGTCGAAACATTATACAATGAATAATGTGTAATCAATATCGTGATTAAATAATAAATTTTTTATATTCAAAAGTTTTGAGACCATATTAGATTAGATTATTCTTGAGTTTCAATTTCCATGTTTTGACTTCCCGAATAATAAGATTATTCAAACAACCACAGTCAATCATACTTTGGAAGTAAGTAATGAGGTAAGACTATCATGAATCCGATTGTAGATTGTCTAAGTGTTTAGACATAGCACAAGTTTGCTGCAGTGTTCATGAGTACTCCTGTAATAAGATTTGAGTAATAGATTAATCCCACGCTCATCTGAATCACTTCGTGGATTTTATCAAACAGAGACATATGAGTTGTAGTTTGCAAGTCGGTTGCGCATTGATGATGCGTAAACGCACCAGTAACTTGGTGTTATAAACCATAATGTTGTGTGTGATTTGATGAGTAAATTGAGCAAGAATGTGAGTCGAATTTTATCCATTAATTTTACCCAAAGTGGGATAAAAGCGATATTTGTGGGCCCCTCGATGATTTAGTGATGACACTCTAAGTGCTTGTCCAAGCCCAGACTAAGTTGATGTGTTCAATTGTTGTCTGTTATTGGGCGTCATAAATCAAAAATCAGGAAACAACACATGGACAGAGAGAATGATTATAATCCATGTCTCAGTCCATATGATATCTTCAAGAATGGAGGAATATTTGATCCCTTATCTAAAGGATGTGTTACTGATAAGATCAGAGTTCGACAGCGGCTTTGGAGAGCTACGATTGCTAATCAGATTTTGAAGTTACATTGATAATTATAGTTATTAGACTTATCCAAGTGGGAGACTGTTGGATTAGGTGTCTAAGCCCATAACTATAATTGGTATGTACTTGACCCGATAGTAGCGTGGTCCTTTTGGGTTGCCTTCACCGGAGCAATTTGATAGGATGAATATTTGAGAAAGAGGTTATTTGTGATTTATTAATATATTATAATAATAATATATTAACTGAGAAGTCATATTATTTAATTGGTATGGATCAAGAATTAATTTGGAATTAATTTAGCGATCAAAATAGACTGATTAAATTAATAGGGTCTAATTAGGTAAATCAGTAATTCATATAGTGTGAGCTAATGATGCATGTTGATTTGGGATGGACTAATTCTATGTGAGAGTCCATGAAGAGTTAGTCTAAAGGGCCCATCAAATGACTTATTGGATTAAAGGCCTAAATTAATGAATTAGGGTTTACAAGTTGAAACCCTAGGAATTCCACACTATAAATGTAACCCCTTGCACTCCAAAAGTTGGCCAAGACTTCCAAGAAGAAACCCTAGCCATTTTTTAGGTCCCTCCTAACCTCTCTCTCATATTCCTCAATTTTTCTTGGTGTTTGTGACTTATTAGAGGTACCTCATTTGAGGTACTAAGCTCTTGAAAGGCCAAATTCTACAAGCTATAACCAAGAGGTATTCATCTAACTTGTTTTATGTTTTAAATCTCAAAATTGTATGCTAGTTAGGGTTCATGCTTTGGATAATATGAAAATTGCATGTATATCTTGAGAAAACTTAGATCAAAAGCATTAGGGTTGTATGTGCACCATTGGATTGTTATAGTGCTCAAAACCCATCAGTATGGCCTAAATCGGTCCAGATTTGAGCTTTGGAGATATGGAAATAAGGGTTAAGAGTTTAATGTGTTAAGCTAGTTGGATGATGCCACGGCGTGATGGGTTATTGAGTCTTGCAACCGTTCTACCTTCTTGTTACCATGGTGTGGTGGCATAAAGGTTGACTTTAATCGTTGAGTTTTCAACTAAGTCTAACTTTAGGTGAAACTTAAGGGTATTATGTCATGGGTTGACAATTGAAACCTTTGATTACATGTTTAGGTGGTATTTGTACTTGTCTCCTTGTTTTTCCAGCTATATGAGTTTTCTACTTTATCTATGAGGTGAGTATTCTCATTGTATTACTTATATCATGTGGTGTAGTTGATTTGTTGATAACTTTGGGCTGTTGATAGCCCAAAGGGTTACTGATAACACATAGTTGTTAGAGTTATTGATAGTTCAAGACTTATGATAGCCCACGGGGCTGTTGATAGCCTATAGGGTTGCTGATAACCTATAACTATTAGAGTTGCTGATAACTCAGGGTTGATGACAACCCATCATTGTTGTATATGTTTTGTTGTGTTGTGTTATATGTGATATTATGGGGAACTCACTAAGCTTTCGCTTACAATTTTGGATTTATATGTTTCAGGTACTTATGATTTTTGGGAGATGATTGTTATGATACCCTGATTGTGATTTCATATTGTGAAACATATGTTTTTAGTGGTGATTTATTTTTATGAAAATGGTTATTATTATCATTAAAATTTGAAAATATTTATATGGTTTTTGGGACATTATAATTTGTTATCAAAGTCCTGTTTGAGGGATTTTGATGAATACTCATGTGATTCCAAACTCAAACTAAGGATCTGCATAATTTTCACAACTATTTTTCTAAAAATAAATTTAAGGAGGAAGAGGATGTGTCGTGTACAATCAGCCGAACCCCAAAAGAAAGTGAACCCTAAAAGTATTCATACTTGTTATGTGAATATCTGTTGATATGTGTATATCTAAAACTGTATGATAGTGAACATTATAATATATGATGCCTGATAGCTTAGGGGGATTTCTTGTATGTTAGATGGGATTCACATCATACTGTATTTTATTAGTGTGTGCATCATAGTTGTACATAACTAAGATTTTATAGCCCGAGAATGTTTCATTTAGACTTAATTCCTAATCCTTATCTGGTTGTGGGCTTAGGGTAGAATCAAGTATTCAACTGTAGTAACATCCTGTTTCAGATCGTTTGTGACCAGGATTCGTGGGCTGCAAACCAGGCATTGGGAGGTCTTGGGGTTGCGACGAGTTGCTAGGAGCTTAGGGCATCTTGTCACCTTTCCGTGGGTTTGAGGTTCATGGGAATCGGTGTTAAATCGAGGAAGCGATGGAAGTTTGATGGTGTGGCAGGATAAGTCCCTCATTTGAGAAAAGTGTCAGCTGAGTATGCTGGGCGTACATATGTGTACGCTTAGCGTACTCATGTGCGTGATTTTCAAGAGGAGCCACCTAGTATGTTGGGCGTACTAGTCCCAGAGTGAAAACCCTAATTTAGGGTGAGCCCCTTATATAAAGGATATGATGGCCTTATTTCTGGCCACAATTCTCAGACATCAAACCCTAAGTGTGCCCTAACCCTCATTTTAGAGCTTGTGAGTGCATTTGTGAGCCTTTGAGAGTGTTTGTGTGTTCTTGAAGAGAAGAGAAAGATTTGGAGAAGAAGGAGTGGGAGTCCAAGCTCTTGGATCTAAGCAAATCTAAGTTGGGAGCTTCATATAGATGTATAAAGCTTCAAACTTTACCACTCTTTTGTTATATGCATCGTAGATGAGACTTTTAGGGTTTTCTCCCAAAAAGGTGGAGAATTTATGAGATCTTGAATTCCAGAGACTAGGACCAACCCCTTTTGAGTATATTAGTGGTGTAATGTCATAAAAATATAATCTTGGTCGTTGGAATCAAGCCATGCCTGTGTTATGAGCTTTTTGAGATAAGGGAGTGAGTGTTTTGGGTGTGTGTGACCTTTCCAGCCATGCAAAGGATTAAGGTCACTGACTTTATGGAGTAAGAGCCGTTAGGGAGTCTAGATCTAGGATTTGAGTTAATGTCTTAACTGATTAAGACCAATGAGTAGGAAGAGTGAATATGGGGAGTACGTTGGGCGTAATTCCTGAATGCCCCGCGTACTGCCCCAGTGTCCCCGATGGCCAACCTGGATTTATGGGTACGCAGAGCATACCAAGGGAGGTACGCCCCACATAACCTCACTGTGGACTTTTGGGCTAAGTCTCATTTTGGGCCTTGAGTGTTGGGCCTGGAGTTTGGGCTTGTTGCAATAGGGTATTGGACCAGAGGAATATATATATATATATATATATATATATATATATACATATATATATATATATATATATATATATATATATATATATATATATATATATATATATATATTCGTGATTGTGCCCTTGAGTTGGGCGTGCCATTTAGTTTTGAGAGTGGGCGTCGGGTAAGCCCATTTATTATTGGGCCTTGGTGGGCCCAATGGGTTTTAGGCTATTAATGGGCTAGTTAGTGGTCTTCATTTAGACCTAATGAGTTAGAGTATGGACTTAGTTCCTAATTGGGTTAATTGTGGGTTTTGGCTCAGAGTTAGAAGCCGGTGCGCAACAACAGCGTTTTGAAGGGCTAATCTTCATCCGATGTGAGTCTTCTTACTATACTTTACCTAGAGTGGTACTTATGTCTGATCGGAGGGTCTTATGTGCTTACATGGAGTATTATGTTATCTGCCTTATGTTGTATGTTGTGCATTATGTCTTTGTGATTTATGCTATGCGGAGTTTTACAAACCGGACCAGAGGGTCCAACGAACCGTGGGACTGGAGGGTCCCACTGAGACACATTGACTGGAGGGTCTTACAGTGATATAGCCTCGAGTGGCTAATGAGTTGTGTGTGTGTTATTTTAGGGAACTCACTAAGCTTCGTGCGTACCGTGTTATGTGTTATGTGTTTCAGGTTTTTCTCAAGATTGCGGGAAGGCATCGGCTCGATTGTACACACCAGAGAAGGAGTTATGTTTTGAGGATCCATGATTATTAATCAAACAATTATGGAGATGTGTTTTGTAAACTAAACAAATGAGATTTTGTGAAATGCGTTATGAAATCTATATGATTTTAAAATGAAAATTTTGTTTGGAAATTTACGGTGTTACAAGTTAGTATCAAAGCCTTGGTTTGAGGGATTCGGATGTACCTTCGGGTATGTCCGGACTCAAACTGGGGATTTGAGAAAAAATTTCAAAAGAAATGATTTTTCTAAAATGAGGAAGAGTTTCTAAGAGAAAACGAGAAGAAACAGTATGTACAATCAGCCAGAGCCTGAACGGCGATTTCCCAAAACACCCTTACTTATTTGTTTGTGTTATGAGTTCTTATTGAGATATTAGTAATGCATGCTAGAAGATAGTCTAGGTGTTTTGTATTTTAGGGCTAAAGTTTCCTGATTTGTGATGCCTTAGCCTAGGAATGTTGCTATCTATGATGTGCTTTGAGTAGTGTGCGGAGTAAGAGTATCCAGCAAGAATCTTTTAGAAATAGAGCTTTGAGGAGTAATCTAGGAGAGATACCTAGATGAGCATCGGAGGAGCCTACTGAGAGAGTAGTTAGACGCCCGCAAGGGGTAGAATTTCTTGAGTTCGGTGATAATTTTCGAGAGCGAGTAGAGCAATAGAGTTGTAACCTAGAGTGGTTTTACGTGTTAGTGGAGATTATTCGATGCCTGAATGTCACTTTCTTTGTGCTTTGTGGAACTCTTCATGAAGGGAGGTAGCTACTAAGTGAATATGACGATATTCAGGAGGTAGATGACTGGAATCATAAGGAGATCTTCAGCAGCTGATGGCGGAGAAGTGAGGGGACTTAGGAAGAGCCTAGGGAGTGGCCTTAGTCAGATGAGTACGCTGATAGAGGAGAGTATTCGCTGGGAAGCAACCAGGTTTAACGAGATTGGTGATCGAGAGGGTTGAGGAGCTACTTAGGAATTCTGGGACGATACGTGTGGAAAATACGGTTAGATGTGGCAGGTAGTATGGGCCCGTACTACTGAAAGAAGAGGACCCGTACTCGAAACAGGGAGAATACCAGAGATTCTAAGTAGAAGATTGAGAGGAGATAACATGGTTCGAGTACCATGATTCGTGGCGGTTAGTGCTTCTGGTTTTACCAGTTGTCCCATGGTGGTTGACTAGTCTGAGATCAGGTGATAGAGTGTGGGGCCAGAGGGCCATGTCGAGCAAGTTTTAATGGAGTATACCTAAAAGGGGAAATCGAGTTTGTTTCCAAGGAATTTTATTGGTGAGATGTTAGTTGGAGTCGCAAGGCTCAGGGATGAGTAGAGATGATGCTTATTGGAGGATCGAGGTCTAATTTGAGCCATCGACTGATGAATGAGACATCACCTTCTGTGGCAAGAGTTGCATTATTCTCATTTTCCGGGAGAAGTGAAGGAGATATCGAATTTCCGGTTTCAGAGTTTGGAGGAAAACCCCATGGGGGTAGCATTGGTGGTGACCTTTCCATCAGAGTATGTGGTCAATTTGTCTGATGTGAGGTATTTCTGTTACCAAGAAGTCATTAGTGGAGGCTGAGATGGAAGAGACTCAGGAAGGTGCCTTTATGAGTGTGGCACGATTTTAGCAGCAGTTGCAGGTGGTTAAGAGGAATATATCGGGTCGGTGGCCCTCGTTGTTATGTTGTGTATCGGTTGTGAGAATGAGGTTTCGTGCTTAGATGATGATTCTCGTGTCGGGAGGCTGGTTGAGGAGTCAGAGACGTGGTGTGTGATAGGGCATTATTTCTGGACTGAGGGTCAAGATTTTCGGAACAGTTGAGATGTCCGGCGGAATATCGGTCTAAGATTTCTAGATGACTAGAGGCAGTCGTGCTGGGAGGATTTTGTCACACCCCGAAAACCGAAGACGGAAACATTTCCGGGGTTGACTCCACGTTGAGTATCAAATCCAATGTACATAGTAAGTAAAGTAAATCAAGCATTACATTACATATATGAAAGTTTTACATTCGTTTCAAAAGCATAAGTTATACAAGTGATACATATCATATATAAACATTACGAAACGAGTCTTCTACGCACTTTTTCTTCACCAAAAGAGATCGTCGGGTACCTGTCTAACACGGACCTGAGAATACAAGCGGTTTGAAAATCAGCATAAAGCTGGTGAGTTCATAAGCGGTTAGTTTTTCTAAAATTGTACGAGTTCCTTTGTTTTCCTGAAAAAGTGGTTATCCAATAAAATCCCATATTTTCTTATCTAAAGTTAGTTTCCAAATCGGAAAGTAAAGTAAATGATGTACAATGAAAACATGATTGTTCTTGTGAATTATAGTTCAGTTATTTAACTTGTTACACTTTTCTAGTTTCATACTACGGTTACTCAGAAAGAACCCCATGTTCTCCTGACTGTGTGTGTGTGAACTATTACCAATTCTGATTATGTTCAGTGTCCTCCCCCCAGGAAAACCCCATGTTTTCCTGACTGTGTGTGTGTATCTTTACCGATTCTGATTATGTTCAGTGTTCTTCCCAGGAAAACCCCATGTTTTCCTGAATGTGTGTGTATGTGTGCCTGTCATCCTTGATCGTGCATTAGTTTTATTACGTACATAAAACTAATAAATACTCTTAAAGTGTTAATAATCCTGATTGCGAGTCCTTAACCATACTCAGACTAGATATGACTCGGACCAGAGCCAGTATCCTTTTTATGACTTTCGTCACCCTTGAACCTTTCGGTTCGGCTGTAGCTAGCAGCCAGGTGTGGGATTATCAGTCCCGTATAGATCTATACACTCAAGCCACGCTCTCCTACGTTCGGAGATTCTGGTTACAGGGTTAGTCCTCCACTATCTCGTGCCAAGGAAGTGTTACAAGGACGTGTCTCCAATCTTTAAGATTACTCTTTACTTTTCAACTAGAAAAGTAGTATTTACGACTAGCTATGTTCTATGTACCTGTCCTTTACACTCGAGCCTAGGTGTTTTATTAAGGACATTACACTCGAGCCTAGGTGTTATCTAATGATGACTGTCCTTTACACTCGATCCTAGGTGTATTATTAACGACATTACAAATGATATATATGCGTTATCTTATGGTGATTTTCCTTTACACTCGATCCTAGGTGTATTATTAAGGACATTACAATTGATTTGTGTATTATGATTGTATTTATCTATCACACTCGAGCCTAGGTGTATTGTTAAGGACATAGATGTTTTATGTTTTCTGATGGTGTCTGTCTTTTACACTCGAACCTTAGTGTTTTATTACAGACATTACAATGGTTTATGTGTTCTATCAGTTTAAATGTGAACAATCAAATATAAAGTGTACAATACGTCAATGTATATAATAAGAATTGAAAATCGGGTTAAAACAAACAACTCTGCAAGTTAAAACAGTTTGTTAAAAGGTTTTCAATTCTTAAAAATGTACAATTATGAAACCATTTAACTGAAATCATGTGATTAAGTATAAGATATTCTTGTACTTTTGCTTGTATTCCCCCCCCCCCCCCCCTGAAAACATTGAAAAACCATTGAAAAAGGGTAGGGGTATGAACTCACCGGACACGGAAGTGTGTCGATTTCGGATGCTAAACGTCGAATCGAGGCCTGATAACACGCGAGGTTCCTATGTAATATGAAATGGAATACAAATATATCTAATTAAATTCATAAACTCTAATTAGATATGAAGTCACACTCCAACGAACGAAAACACCTCAAAACGGGTGTTTGGAGTGACCCGGGTAACATCTACGGACAGGAATTGAAGCGAGGGACTTGGGATTTGAGTTTACTCCCCAAGAGTAAACTTCCTAATGAGTTTACGGCCTAAACACTACCCACACATGAGTTCACGGCCGTGAACTGATGTTGGCAAGGGTTATGGAGCTTAATGGGTCACAAATGGCTAATATCACTTGGAAATGCTTGGAATAATTTTTCCTAAGGCTTGGAATTAATTTAAAACATCAAATAATACACTTAAGGGAGTTTACGGTCTTGGCATGGGGCCTATGGCCGTAAACTCTCATACTCCTTTGAATATGTATTTTTAAGGCCCCAAAGTTAATCACATGTGATTCTAAAAATTCCTACAAGCCTTGAAATGATTTTTGGGCCTTGGAGCACATTCTATGGCCGTAAACTCTCAAATGAAGAGTTTGGTTGTGTTTAAAGCCCCTAAACTATTTTTGGTTGGTTCTATGATTTATTCCAATGCTTTTGGTGGTGTTGGATGGCTTTCTAAGACCTTAAAAATGAGTTTACACCCATGATTGAGGAGTTTACGGCCCAAGCACATGCCTTGGCCGTAAACTCATACAAACCCCTCAAAATTCATGTCTAAGGTGTTCTAGGTCCATTACCAATATTCTAAAAGTCGTATCTAAGTCTTGTTTGAGTCATGGAAGGGTTTAAGGGCTTAAAAACCCTTTAAATATGGGTTTACGACCTAAGAACCTTCCAGGGCTGTAAACTCATATATAAGGCTCTAAATCATGGTTTGAGGCATTCTAATTCCATTTCATAAAGTCATCTAGCCATATTCAAGGTCTAATTGTGGTTTGGAAGGGTTTTGTTGCTCGAAAAACCCCATTAATATGAGTTTACGGCCTAGGACTATTCTAGGGCCGTAAACTCATGATAATGGTCCTAATCCATGGTTTAAACTCGAATTTGAAGGCTAGAAAGGTTGCATAACAAATTAGGGAAGGTACCTTGGTGATTTGAAGCCTTAAACTTGAGATTTTGACCCTTAAATCTAGTTTGAGGAGAGAGGTTGGAGTGATAGTTGTAAAATGAAGCAAAAGCTTCAAAATGAAGACTTGGATCACTTTAAATAGTGTCCAAGTTCGGGACACGGTAGAATTCTACCCGATACCGGCGTTAGACGGGGCTTTTGGTCGCACCCGGCCAACTTGCCGTAACCCGATATGGTTGATTCTAGAAATGTTCCGATCATTAATATGAGGCGTTAGAATGAGTTCTAAGGGTATTAAGACACTCATTAAGTCATAAAATAAAATCCACATTAATGACTTAATAAAATGTCGGAATCGGAGACGAAATCGGAATCGGCGATTGGATGATCAGAACGAGTCACGAAGAGGGTTACATTTAGGGATATAAATTTCGGGTTGTTACAGATTTTGAGATTTTTCCTGAGTTACGGGATATTTGGAGTTGCTTGGTTTCCTTCGGGAAGATCATTGAATATTTATGTGGTACGTTCCAAGAGTCAAGTGTGATGTACCTGGTGAAACAGTCCATCGAGTAAATTGTTGGTATGCCGTCTGGTGAATGTTCAAACCCTGAGTGGGGGAGAACTGGGTATTCAATTGAGAAGATCAGCAATTCGTTCAAGTGCGGTTAGAGAGCTGGTTATGAAGGACCACGGTGCGGACACATGAAATGTGGGATATTGGTGGATTCAGCAAGGTGCGAGGCGGGATGATGTATGAGTACATGCTTAAGGGGGGATGAGTGAATCCACGGCCGGTGGCCGTTGGTCAGAGGATATATTATGGCTAGAAATTTTCGGATTTGCAAATGTTGAGCTCAAGGCGGATCGGTCGCTAAGTTCAGGGTGCAATAGCTTAGATTTGCAAGTATATTTATAGATTGTAATCTATACCCCAGAAGAGGGAAGCATTTGGTTTGTCGACCAATTTTAGAGTCGGTATGAGTAGTTCCTTTGGGCGGTGATCAGTAGAGGGTGGAGCTTCGGATTTTCGTCAACGTGTATTCAGTCGTTGACGATACCTCCTTGTTTCAATTTGGGAGATGAGAGTATTTCTAGGTTTCGATTTGTGTAAGTGAAATATCAGTGGTAAAGGAAAGTCCGCGCGAGACGCTGTGATGGTGTACAGAGGTACCCGAGTATGATGTCTAATTTTGGTCATTATAGGACTCAAGTTGTGAAATGGCGAGTAGAGTACTGAGTGATTTTGTTCCCATGGGAACCCATCAGATAATTGTCACCGGGATGAGACTTTCTAAGGGTGTATCCATGTTGAGACTAGTACCTTGCCTGCGAGAACTTACATCAGGAGTAGGGGTGCATAAGTTGGGTGGGTGTAAGCACCTATCTATGTTGAGCTGCGGAGCATGAGTTGGTGAACTCAGTGTGGCGACTTGTGATCATGAGGTTATGAGGTGATAAGAAAGCAAGTGGATCCGGGTGGGAGTATTCACTTGGGATTATCAGGAGAAACCGTGGAGTGAGCCCATGGTGAGTCAGTGAGCGAGAGAGTGTCGTGATACTGCAGGGAGCCGTAGTATTCACAGGTTAGAGAGAGTGTGTTGTGATACTATGGGGAGCCGTAGTATTCACTGGATAGTGGGTGAGGATTGTGATATTGTAGGGAGTTGTAGTATTCACTAGTCAGATGTGACAACTGTCAAATTCAGGTCATTCTCGGACTCATGCATCCTTATAAAAACCATTCATGCACAACATGCCATGACCTAGTAGTATAAATTAGGTCAAAATCTTGCATAAACTAGGATCCAACTAAAATCTAGGACTAATATACTTGACTCTTACGATTCTAGTAAGTTGTTTAGCTACAATAGGAAATGCCAATACCATAATTAGAATAAACTCCAAACATTTGTTACAATTGAAAAACGGTATAAAACCCTAAAAATAAATTAAAATATTCTAATTTCATTCCAATATGATAGTGAATATCAAACAATGTTCCAAAAACCCTAAAGAGCCAAAATCCAAATTTATAAACCTTAAAGCTTAAAAACTTTATAAAATTGGCTATAAACTTCCTAATATCAAATTTTTATTAATCAAATTATGGATTATAATCAATGAAATAGAAATTTAAATTATCATACATTAATCATAATTTATTAGTTAAAAACAAGATTTTTAAATAAATCAAGAATTGCTTTAATAAACACTTTTATAAAAATTAGATTTTTATAAAAATTTAGGAGGGAGTTTTATAAAGTTTGAATTTTGGAGAGAGAAGGCTTTAAAGGACTCAAAAATCCGGCCATCCCCTCTCCCCATGCTCTCTCTCTCCCCAAAACTCAATCATTAAGATCTAATCCCCACTCTTCCACTTCTCTCTTCACTCTCTCTCACACTCCACCCTTCTAACACTCAAACTCTCTTTCTCTCTCTCTCTGTAAACTCACGAAAATCAGCAGCCAAGAACACCTCTCCACACTCAAATCTTCATCTTCTAAGGTTAATCTTCAAGGTATACACGAAAATCCTTCACCTTTCCTTACTTTTCCTTCTTGTTTTTAAAGAATTTTCTTGTATTTCTCTTCCTTCTAAACCATTCTTTATGAACATTCATGAACATGTTCATGAATGTCGAGTTTGATGATGATGGTGGTAGGGTTTCACCCAAAAACAACATGCATGTTGTTTAATGGTGAAATCCAAGGACCAAAACCTATGTCAAACACTAAAAATTCGGTTCTTTACAAGTTTTAAAGTTTCAAACACCTTATGCATTCAAGTATTTCTTTAAAAACATCACTATGACAAACATATGTCCATGCATGGTCTTCAAACCGTGATGCATGTGATGAACACCAAGCTAATGAGCTTGATGATCAAAGTACATTGTTAATAGTGCATGTAAACGATTTTGTCTATAAAAATATCTAAATTTATTTTCTGTTCAAACCAAAATTTTTCCAGATTCCCATTGAGGTAACATGAACATCTGGAAAATTTCAAAAGCTTTTATTATTTCCTTGATTTACTAAAATTGTTGCAAGAAAACAAGGACATAAATCACATAAAATACTTCCAGAGGTCTATAAATCCGGAATAAATTCTTGGATGTCCCCTATGGTGAATAATGACCTCTCATTAGATTTCATGGATTTAGGTTTCTGTTTATTATGATTTTCTATTTTCTTTTTGTTTGGGTGCAATAAATCACAAACCCACTTTAGAGAGTGTTAAAATTGTATCTAACAATTTTATCAGCCCTTAACTGTGGTGGGAGACTCTGAAAAATAATTTCAGAATTTTTCATCATGCCTTACTATTTTTCCCAATTTTTGGTAATTATAATGGACTAAAAATAGGAAAAATATTTCTGTTTATCCAAAATTCATGAAATTTTACCAGAACATCATGTTTTAAAGTAAGAGGTTACATAAAAATTTTGGATGATTTTTATCTACTGTAAACTAATTGTCTCCTATTTTCTAAGGTTAAGTACACTTAAATACACTTAAATACACATAAATACCCAAAACCGGATTATACAATATGAAAACCACTTTTGGTATTTTTCCCAGGTTACTTACACTGTAAATGATGTTGCAAAAAGTTTTGATAATTTATTTTAGCTGTTTAATATTTATTCTTCAATTAATGATTATTTAAGGGAATAAAACAAGGAAAAATAGAAATACCCACTGAAAAATATCTTTTATATTTTTTCCAGACTATTTATGTATAATTACAGTTAAATAAAAAGTTTGGGTAATTTTGGAAGCTTTTTTCTATTTATTTCAAGTTTTATTGGAATAAATGCTCAAAAATCATAAAATATAATTAAACAGCTTGGAAATACAGTTTTACATTTTTCCCAGCTTAGTGACGTGTAATAACAGTAAAATAAAAAGTTTGAGAATTTTTATTCTTTGAATGCTATTTTTCGTGAATTTATGTTGTTTTGAAGACTTAAAAAATTGGAAAATAGTTAACCATATCAAAAATTCAAGTAAAATTTTCTGGAAAACCTATATTGTATTTAGAATGAAAAATACAAGGTTTGACAATTTTTGGAAACTGTTTGATAATATTTTATATTTTTAGGAATATAAAAACACCTTTAAATGTGTAGAAATACCTAATATTTATATTACTAAATCTGGAAAATTAATATCCCAAAATTGTATTAATTGCATGACTTGTAGAATTTCATCTTTTCAGAAAAATTGTAACCAATTAATATAAAACCGATATTAGAACATAAATTTGGCATTTCACTATATGTAGAGTTTAGTATATTAGCAATAGATTTCGACATGGAAACTCACTAGTGTGTGTTTGATGTCGTAGGATCCTGGTAGTAAGACGTTGGTGTATTCCGAGGCACCACTTGTATCTACTCGAAACATTGTGAGTATTCACGCACTCCCCTATTTTCAGTTTTTATGTTTTGGGGTGGAAAAGCATGTCCAGAAAAACTACTGTTTGCATGTTGTATTTAAATTGATTATTATCAAACATGATTGCTATTGTATTGCTATGTCTCTTTATGTATGTCTATGCAACACGGAACATGAGAACTTATCGTAATAAGGCCCTTCCCTTATCTCTAACCATTAACTCTTTGAGCCAATGGTCATTATGGATAGCGCTATTATGAATTGACAACTCCTCACTCGCCCTATTGCTGGAGTGGATGATACCATATTCATCTATGGAACGATAAGCATAGATCTTGATAGGGCTTCAGTCATAGGTTTGGTTGAGACTCATTGTTTGCTCATACACATACAAACTCGTTTCTCATTATAGCAATAAACTTGTATTCATTAATAGCAATCAACTTTGTTTCTCATTAAAGCAATGTACTTGTATTTACGAAAAGCCTTATTTCAAGCTCGATTTTATAAACTTGTGATCTCACCAACTATTTTCATAGTTGACGCTCGTTTTACATGCTTTTTTTTGGAAATAATTAGTAAGTGGACATAAAGATTCATCATCATAGAGCATGCTGCATCGTGTTGAAGTTATTTATGAAGTTATATTTGAACAATGTTGTTTTGGAAAACTTGTACTTTGTTTCTTTTTAAGCTATGGGTTGTAAACTTTTAAATACTGCTATGGTGATGTATCTTTATCTTTTGCAATGAAACCGTTATCGCTGTCATATCTTACGTTTCCGCTTTAGCGGGGTGTGACATCAGAGTATGGCGTAGAGGAGTTCTTAGGCTTGGGTAGCCTTACCGCTTGAGTCTTCGGGAGCCTGGTTGCCGAACCAGGGGGAGACAGGGGTCTTCGTATCATTCGGGAATTGTTATATCCCAGGTTGAGTGGGGTTTATCATAATTGGAAGGAATTGGAGAGATGGTATGTGCATAATCCGCAAATTTTGGGTCATGAGTTGAGTACCAGATTGGAAATGAGTGGTTCCGGTTCTGTTGTTGAGTCAGACTCTCGAGTTCAAGTCTGGATCCATTCGTATGTTGAATAGGCGTGATGAGGTTTCAGATCCGTATATAGGTTCATTTTAAGGGGGGGGGGGGGTATTGACCTCCATCTGTTATCTTAGGCCGGAGTGGATCAGTTTCGTTGATATGAGGAGTACCACGAGATGCGGGGAACCAGTGGGTGGTAGTCGATAGAGGTCGAAGGTGAAACGATTTCATATGAGTTGTAGCATTCGCTTGGGGTAAAGAGAACTTATTGACTTGTGTGTTGTGATGAGTCGAGATAATTATCATGAAAAGGAAGTCAGTGAGACGTTTTGGTTTGAAATGAGTAACCTTTGGAGGTTCATCTTTTGGGTCGGCAGCTGACCTGATGCTCAGTGTTGAAGGGGATAATTGAGAGGAAGTTGGGGGTTATGTCTATAGATATCATAGGATACTTCCAAGCGAGAATGATCTTTTCTTGTGTTTAAGTTTTGTGGTTCTCTCCTTCCGATGAGTTCTGATGGTTGTTCAGGCGGTGGGTCCTTAGGGGATTATGATCTTTCTGTTCCTTTTGAGTTGCGATCGGGATCGATTAGAGGATCAGAGTTGGAAGAGTGTTCTTAGAGTCTATTAGTAGATGGCCGATTAGCAGGATGATGTTTTGCGAGGGTGGTCTGGCAGGGAGATAGACCACTAGAGTTTCAAGTTCTAGAGAGTCAGATAGAGTATCGCAGCGGCAGTTGGGTATGTCCTTCTTCGGGGACGGGAGTCCCTGTCGGGTTCATGTGCTTTTGGTGGAGATTGTTGTAGTAGATGGGGTATTTTCGGTATTGCTTCTCAGGTTTGGGTTCGATCTTTGTATTGATAAGGATGGATTTCAAGGGCCAAATCTAATTCAAGTGGGGGAGAATTATAACATCCTATTTCGGATCGTCTGTGATCAGGGTTCGTGGGCTGCAAACCAGGCATGAGGAGGTCTTGGGGTTGCGACGAGTTGCTAGGAGCTTAAGGCATATCGTCACCTTTTTGTGGGTTTGAGGTTCGTGGGAATCGGGGTTATATCGAGGAAGCAATGGAAGTTTGATGTTGTGGCAGGATAAGTCCCTTATTTGAGAAAAGTGGCAGCTGAGTACATTGGGCGTACATATGTGTACGCTTAGTGTACTCATGTGCGTGATTTTCAAGCGGAGCCACCTAGTATGCTGGGCGTACTAGGCGCAGAGTGAAAATCCTAATTTAGGGTGAGCCCCCTATATAAAGGATATGATGGCCTTATTTCTGGCCACCATTCTCAGACATCAAACCCTAAGTGTGCCCTAACCCTCATTTTAGAGCTTGTGAGTGCATTTGTGAGCCTTTGAGAGTGTTTGTGTGTTCTTGAAGAAAAGAGAAAGCTTTGGAGAAGGAGTGGGAGTCCAAGCTCTTGGATCTGAGCAAATTTGAGGTGGGAGCTTCATATAGAGGTATAAATCTTCTAACTTTACCACTCTATTGTTATGTGCATCATCGATGAGACTTTTAGAGTTTTGTCCCAAAAAGGTGGAGAATTTATGAGATCTTGAATTCCAGAGACTAGGACCAGCCCCTTTTGAGTATATTAGTGGTGTAATGTCATAAAAATCCAATCTTGGTCGTTGGAATCAAGCCATGCATGTGTTATGAGCTTTTTAAGATAAGGGAGTTAGTGTTTTGGGTGTCTGTGACCTTTCCAGCCATGCAAAGGCTTAAAGTCGCTAACTTTATGGAGTAAGATCTGTTAGGGAGTCTAGATCTGGGATTTGAGTTAATATCTTAACTGTTTAAGACCAAATGAGTAGGAAGAGTGAATCTGGGGAGTACGTTGGGTGTAATTCCTATACGCCCCGCGTACTGCCTCAGTGTCCCCGATGGCCAACCTAGATTCGTGGGTACACCGAGCGTACCAAGGGAGGTACGCCCCGCGTAACCTCACGTTGGACTTTTGGGCTAAGTCTCATTTTGGGCCTAGAGTTTGGGCTTGTTGCAATAGGGTATTGGACCAGAGGAATATATATATATATATATATATATATATATATATATATATATATATATATATATATATTCGTGATTGGGCACTTGAGTTGGGCTTTCCATTTAGTTTTGAGAGTGGGCCTCGGGTGAGCCCGTTTATTATTGGGCCTTGGTGGGCCCAATGGGTTTTAGGCTATTAATGGGCTGGTTAGTGGTCTTTATTTAGACCTAATGAGTGAGAGACTGGAATTAGTTCCTAATTGGGTTAATTGTGGGTTTTGGCTTAGAGTTACAGGCCGGTGCACAACAACAATGGTTTTAGGGGCTATTCTTCATCTGAGGTTAGTCTTCTCACTATACTTTACCTAGAGTGGTACTTATGTGTGACCGGAGGGTCTTATGTACTTACATGGAGTATTATGTTATCCTGCCTTATGTTGTATGCTGTGCATTATGTCTTTGTGATTTATGTTATGCGGAGTTTTTTACAGACCGGACTAGTGGGTCCAACAAACCGTGGGACTGGAGGGTCCCACTGAGACACATTGACCGGAGGGTCTTACAGTGATTTAGCCTCGAGTGGCTAATGAGCTGTGTGTGTGGTATTTTGGGGAACTCACTAAGCTAATTGTTTACCGTGTTATGTGTTATGTGTTTTAGGTTTTTCTCAAGATCGCGGGAAGGCACCGGCTCGATTGTACACACCAGAGAAAGAGTTATGTTTTGAGGATCCTGGATTATTAATCAAACATTTATGGATATGTGTTTAGTAAACTAAACAAATGAGATTTTGTGAAGTGCGTTATGAAATTTATATGATTTTAAAATGCAAATTTTGTTTGGAAATTTACGGTGTTACAACTGTCTATGAAATGTAGCGTTATGTATGATTATCTTGCCTGAGCGACTGCAGGGTTGGTCAAAGTTTCTTGAGTGGGTGTAGATGTATTAGGCCAACTTGAGGGATGATCAACCACTCTCGATGGAGTAGGTTTATGATGTATGTGTATCCTAATCATTGGGTTTTGTATTCGGGTGGTCTGTGATGATCCTTGAGACAAGGTATGGAAGGTAGTATGGGCCCGTACTATCAGAAGCATAGCACCTGTATGCGTAGCTTGGAAGTCACAAACCTTGAGGTTTAGTCTATCTGTGATGATTGTAATAGTATGAATTGTGTCATTTCTAATATATGTTGGTTCATTTATGTATGGTGCACGAGAAGATATGCATCAGGAGTTGGCGACCCGGATAGGTCAGGTTTGAGGGATGATGACATTCGTGAGATGATCGCCACTCAGGTGATCGTGGCTGTTCAGGAGGCCATCATGGGTTTCTTTTGGTATATCAAGACCGTGATGATTGAGCTGTTTGATGAGCGTTATGTCGACCTCACTGAGACTGCTACTGATGTAGCGACTACAGTCGTCGCCTTCAACAACACGAACCCCCAAAGTTCGATAGGGTCAAGGACCAAATAATTTCTATAAGGTGGTTATCAAATGTGGAGGGTTGTTTCTTCACTTCTTCCTGTCTAGAGGACTGGAAGTTAGGTGCACCTTGAACCTTCTTCGATTGGGCACGAAGGACTGGTGGAACCTGGTGACTGGTTCTTACTGTAGGATACCATTTTGACGATCGGCTTGTGCGGAATAATATGATCTTGAGATTTAACGATAACAAAATATATGAAGAACATAACGAGATGAGTAATCAAATGATTTACTAGAAAGAGAGAAAATTTAACTATGAAGAACACTTCAATGGGAGAGATCCTAACCGAGAGTTTCTCTCTAAGTAAAACAAAAGACTACATTTTGTGCACGCTAATAAAAATGACCACTCCCTCTCTATTTATAGAGAGAGGTAACTTACAAACAATAAAAGGGAATAAAATAACCTAACTTGTCACTCATAATTTGTGGAGCATTTCCATGCTCCGACAATCTCTCCCTAAATGCTCACAAATGATGAGGGATACAAATACAATGATAAAAGGCTAGAATACATAGTACTAACTAGAAAGTCTTGTAATAAAAATGATACAAAATGAGAACCAAATGCTGAAATGTCTCTGAAACTCTGAAGTGTCTATGATATCTGAGACTGGGCGATGAATATCTTATAGTGTCTAAGTCCATAACTATATTTGGTATGTACTTGACCCGACCCGGCATGGTCCGTTTGGGTTGCACTTCACCCGAACAATTTATGGATAATCTTTTGAGAATAGTACAAGTTATGATTTATTAATATATTATAAGTTCTAATATATTAATATAAGATCATATTATTTAATTAGTATTGATATATAATTAATCTAGGATTAATTTAGAGATCAAAGATATTACTAATTAAATATGGGCTTCTATATTTATATAGTGTGGGCTAATGCTTATTTGGAATGGGCTAGGCTTGCATGGAAAGTCCATGGAGGTTTAACCCATGGATCTCATGGAAATGAAGAAACATGGGTATTAGGGTTTACATGGATGTAACCCTAATCCACCACACTATATAAAGGAGGATTTGGTTCTTGAAATAAAACTAGTTGACACTAGTTGAGTGCGTAAAGCAAGAGGGCCGATTTCAAGATAGTAGTGACTATTCTCTCAAAGTTCCAAGTTTGTGGTGATTTGTGATTTCCATTTGAGGCATCCACACTATTGGTGCTAGGCTCTAAAACTCCAATGAATCAACTACAACTACAAGGTAAGTATTTCTACTAGCTTTATTTGATTCAAGTTCCCCATGCCATGCTAGTAAGGATATGAACCTTGGAAAAATAATTATTTGCATGTATCTTAGACAAACATAGATCCAAGGTTTATTAGGGTTGCATGTACACTTAGGAAGTGTTAGAATGCTCAAAACCCATCATATTTGTCGTCAAATTCTCCTAAGCATCGAATTCAACCATCTCCGGTGTTGAAGAGTGAGATTACAGTCTACAGATGTGATCAGTGAACCAAGCTGATAAACTTCAAAAGTGTACCGAGAACTCTTGAACTGCATGTCCCATAATCAAGTCACACTTCAGATTCAAAAGTCTGAAACATCTCAAGTTCTCGAATCATAATATACCTAAAATTCTTCAAAAGAATAACCTGCTAAAACTATGAAATATCCTGACGTAGAGTCTGAATAATAAATAATTTGGATCCAGGAATCATCTAGTGAGGTCAAAAATTTGATCATGATGACCGAAAACCAGTGCCATGTCGCATTACTAAATAAATCATTGTCTTTAGAAGTCTCAAAAATCCAATCTCAAACAATCATAAAATCGGATTTGGATCATAACATAATACTCTCTCCTTTTTTTGATAATCAATGCCTGTATATCAAAAATAAATAAATCAAGCAGGATGGAGAGTGTCGGATACCAAGAGCTTCACATGCTCTCCCTAGATGTATGAAAGGTCTCGATAAAACACAAGAACGAGAGTAAAATAAATACTCTCCGGTCATCTGTAGTCGATTAATTATGTCGCTGAAAATTGTCTAAACAAGTACCGAAGTAACAATAAGAACCTTGCATGAAAAGTCTCTCCTCTGATGAAAAATGTTGATGTACCCAAACTACGGTGTCGGAACTCCTGAAGTGGTCTTCAATAAATAAAATCCACTTGCTCAACACACATGGTTCATCAACCAAAGATCAAGAGCGAAAAGTCATAAAAAGAATTCATAGAGCGAAGGTTGCAAAGCAACATTGTTGATCAGACACAACTGCGGTGAAATCATCGCGAAGAAAAATATGATGTCCGACTGCAATATGGAGGATTACTGGTTCTTAGACACTGGTCCAAGGAATGTTGGTCGAGGGATCTTCATTAAAGGGCAATCCTCATGAAAAGAATAATAAAATTATTCCAATATAATCAACACGAACTAATTCATTATGATGATCGAAGCTTCAATAAATCTTTGAATAATCTCTTTTGTGAAGACAATAAATGAAATCGTGTACAAATTACTCTTCAAAAAAGTGCTTCTGATCATGGGTTGTAGTTGTAACAAAATTGGTGTTAATAAAAATAATTGGTTTTAAAATAAATTAAAAGAATAAATTGGTATTAAAAAAATAATAAGAATGAAAAGGCTAAGGTATTTGTTAGGTTTAGCGAAAGAAAAAGAATGGCTGAATAAATAAATGGTGATAAATAAAATAGGATTATATTGGTGTTAAAAAAGTCTTTAAAAAAAGGGGGCTGTGTTTTTTGAGAAGGGTGAAGAGGTAAGGGTGGTGAAGTATCAGAAGGTGATAGGAGGGCTGATATATGAGGGGGTGATGTTGAGGAGTAGGCGGGGATGAGGAAAGAAGGGATTTGCAAAGAGTGGGTGTAGCAGGGTGTGCGAGGGTATGCGGTATACACGAAGTGAAGTAGCGAGGAGGGCACCGAGGAGCGGAAAGTTGATTGCGAGGAGACGGACATCAAAGAAGGATAGAGATGATTGCTCTGTGACATGCTTAGCGAAGACATGACACAGGGTACGGGTACAGTCTCTAGTATGCGAGGACGGGCCAACAATGTAGTCGGTTGCAGTATGAGGCTTCACTGTTGCACAGTGAAGGGTACCGCAGAGGCTGCACATGCGTGAGTTTCCCGCAGACTTCAGTATGGCAATTAGCACCACAGAATGGGCAGTTTTTTGGTCAAATTTTGGTCTTCGGTGTTGGGCACCGAGGATGAGCATGCTAACAACAAAAAAACCATTTTTATATGAAATTTGATACCGAATAGGCTATAACTTTGTGTTAATCCATCTAAATGATTTCTAAAGCGTGTGGGGATAAGGTGGGTTGTTGGGAAAGGTAAAAATGGCAGAAAGTAGGAAAGAGAATGGGAAAAAACTATAGGAAAAAAGGTCGGTTGATGGGTAAAGTCACAAGGATTATCAGGAAAGCATGGGTAAAGTAATAAATGGTGGATTACTCTTTCATTAAAAAGAGTAAAAAGACGTAGAATCTTTTAAAAATTCTTCCAATATATCTATTAATTAATAACCAACTTTAAGTAAAGAGCAAGAACATCATACCTTCTGTGAAAGAAAATAATGAATTCAAAAGAATGAGCTGATGATGTCTTCAAGAAAAATCGTTACTCTCTCCATAATAACCAAGATATTGTGTCTTCATTCCATAGCATCAGATGCCTGGAGTAAAATCTTCAAGTGTTTTAGACCCCAAATATCATCTTCCTTCTTCTTTTTCTTCAACAACAAGATAAAAAGTTTCATAAACTTGGATTTTTAGCAGAAATATGAACAAGACAGTAGCAACATTTATTCTTGAAATCTTAAAAAAGCTTGAATCAATACTTCAAAAATCGAAAAATCATCATAGAAATATCTAGTTGCGAACCCATAAACTTCTGTATGAAAATCAAAAAATCACAAGATGAATACAGTCGATCGGGAGTCATTCCCTTGAAATAATTGCTTAAATATTCAAGGTAAGGCTCTGATACCAATTTTAGGAATCCATTTTGACAATCAGATCGTGCGGAATAATATGATCTTGAGATTTAATGATAACAAAATATATGAAGAACAAAACAAGATGAGTAATCTGATGATTCAACTGAAAAAGAGGTTACAACTATGAAGAACT
Source organism: Lactuca sativa (assembly GCF_002870075.4). Taxonomy (NCBI): domain Eukaryota; kingdom Viridiplantae; phylum Streptophyta; class Magnoliopsida; order Asterales; family Asteraceae; genus Lactuca; species Lactuca sativa. Next base: position 37,773,791 of record NC_056628.2, read on the forward strand.
CGTCAGTGGGAGAGATCTCGACTGAGAGTCTCTCTTTAACTAAAACAAAAGACTACATTGTGTGCACACTAGTAAAAATGACCACTCCCTCTCTATCTATAGAGATAGGTAACTTACAAATAATAAAAGGGAATAAAATAACCTAACTTATCACTCATAATTTGTGCTTGTTCGTGGCGTAGTTCGATAGGACCGTAGCACCGTGGGGATTTCCTCAACCAAACAATCGTTCGATTTTCCCATTCGTTTCTTTAATCCTGCTATGATTTTTTGGTTAGAAAATTTTTTTTGGCCGTTATCTTGATTGTGGGCTATGGATGTGAAACATTTTTCGATGTTTTGTTGTTTGCACCTGTCTTTGAAGGGGGTTTTTCGTGAATTGTAGCTCATTGTCACTGACTAGAATTATTGGTGTGCCAAATCCGATAAGGATGTTTTTCCACATGAACTTTATCATGTTCCTTCTTGTAACTGATGCTACTGCCTATGCTTCAATCCATTTTATGAAGTAGTCAAGTGCAAAGACCAAGAACTTTATACGCCTTGGGCTTCTGGAAATAGCCCCATGATGTATATGCCCCATTGGTGAAAAGTCCATGGGGAGGTGATATTTCTTAGTGATGTTCATGGAAAGCAGTGCAAGGAGAATACATTTGGTAAGGGTTGCATTTGTTTGTGGCTTCGGTGGCGTCTTGGTGTATTTATGGCTAGTATACTCCCGTGCATAGTACTTTTCTAGTTAGCACTCTGGCTCCTTTATGTGCACCTGATTCTCTTGCATGTGCTTCTTTTAGCAAATTGTTTCCTTCCTAGCGTGTTATGAACTTAATACATGGTGTCGTGTGGCTTATACTATAGAGTGTGCCTATCAGTATAGCAAATTGCGATGCTTTGATTCAAACCTTTCTGGTGTCCTGGTAGTCTTTTGGTAGCACCCCATGTTGTATGAAGTCGTAGTATGTTGTCATCCAGTTTGGTTGTTCCTCTCTCAAGTCTGCCACCACTTTCATGTCTATGCTTCGAGATGGCAAGACTTCAACGAGGACCTTTTTGACAGGTGATTAAAAGTAGTATATGTTAGGGAAAAAAGAGAACTTACCTCCTGGGGAGGTGATCTTTATCTTTATATAGTTGACTTGAATCGTACTCTTGTCTCTGGGGGAAAGAGTGTCAACCTTGATATGGCCCAAAGTAGGCCAATGGAGGAGATGTCCTTTGGCTCCAACTATGAGCTGTGATTGGTTCAGACAGTGTGTTGGTAATACCTGCACCACTAAGTTTGTCGGTTAACCCTGTTTTGTCTCTAAGAGACTTTCCCATTGTGTGTCGTATTGGAAAGATAGTTGGAGGACTTCCCTCGCGGGCGTAGCCCTCCAGGCTAGTGCGAGAATGCTCCCACCTAGTCTCTAGTCAAGGATTCTAAGGTGCCGTTGCCTGGCATAACCCTATGGTCCAATATCAGTAATGATGTTGCTAAAAGGAGAACTGAATGCTATATGGTTTGATCTATGATGAATCATGCTTTGCTACCAGTTATATTTTTTGGGAATAAACACTTGAAATAGTATAGAAATTTTTAACCTTGTAACTAACTAGGTAGTTTTGAAGACACGTCATGAAATGTGGACTTGGAAAGTTCCCTCACATTTAGGTATGGTGTAGTAAGGTCTTTCGTTAGACGAGAAACCAATGACCAAATTGAATTGAATCTAAGAAGTGTTATACTGTCGGGTATCGACTAAAGACTTTTTATATTTTTTTTAAAGACCTATGAGATTGTGTTGCTTATAGCTCAAAATAAGTGTTCCTTGAGAGAAAGAACATATACATATCAAGAAGTCATTGCGAGTCATATTGACCTTGAAGAAATGCGAGATATGACCAACAATTAACCTATACTTGGCAGTGGCTATCAACTTGAGGTTGAAATACTAGTTGAGTCAATTGACATTGCCTTACCGCTTCGCATATCTATTAGAGTTAGAGCGCCTCTAATTTTTATCTAACTACAGAGGGTCACACGTTGGTTAATGATAAAACACTGATCAATTTGGATCATCTAATAGCTACTAGGAAGCAATGGTGGGCTCTAAGGATGCCGGTGAGAAAGTTCTAAGGATAGCAAAATTCAGTCCATGAAGGATAACCATGGTTGAAATTGCTTGATCCAAAACCTAGTCTTATGACAGCGGGTTGTAATTAGATCTTCTATGTAAAGACTAACATGGATGGGAATGTACACACATTTAAAGATAGTAGGGTGGGAAAGGTTTTCACTCAGACTCAAGAAATTGATTATGAGGAAACATTTTCACTAGTAGCAGATAAAAAGGTCTATTTGGTTATTTGTTAAAATTGTTGCCATCTTTGATTTAAATATATGGTAAAGTGGATGTTCAAACAATTTTCCTCGACAAGAAAATTTTGAAGAATGTATGACACATCCTTAAAGGATTTAAACATATAATATATCTAAACAAGGTGTGTGATCTTGATAAGTATATTCATAGATTTAAACAAGAATCGCGTAGCATGAATTTGTGTTTTCGTAAGAAGAGTCAACGAATGTTGTGTTTCTAGAGGTCCACATAATTCTTGTGTAAATGTCATATATAGTTGGAGTGTCGTTATCTTCCTGGTGTTGCATGTTTATGACAATACTTCTCATTGGAAACACTGTCCCTAAGTTGCAAAGTGGAAAAGCTCGAAATTCTTTCGCTATGATGCACAAAGAGGAAGTGACATTGATACTTGGTATTTGGATCTAAAAGTGCGGATTGAAATGTTCAATAGGAGTCAGTTAAAGATCAATGTGTTGAAAGGTTTCAACATGGAAAATTCCTAAGAAAGGAATTTCTCATATGCATCATAGCAAGGACTTGAGTGAATCTCAAAGTTTCGTTCTATTCATGAAAATGATAGGTTGAGTCGCGCCTCACATGCTTTGGATATAGGATCGATCATGTATGATATAACTTGTTCTTATTTTGATGTCTTATATGTTTTGAACATCGTGAGATTTTATCAGAAGTTTGCTCAACTGAATCGCTAGAAAACTGTCAAGGAAATTCTAAGGTATTTGAGAAATACTATAACGTCCGCGTTTCCTACTAAAAATAGTCGTATTCTATAATAAATTTGGTAAACTATTGTAATCTTTTTATAAATGAATAAGAAATGATTATTCATGCATTTATGTGCTTAAGTGTTTTATATGATGTTTTGGGTATAATATATATAATACAATAAATAAGATTAAAATACGCATCAAAATAGAATAATAATTAGAATAAATAACCTTAATAAAAGATGACGTAGTCACAATAAGGATCCCCGAGATATAACGATCGCTCATATCCGACTTAGAATGAAGAAGTTATGGTGTATTCAAGTTTTGTAATTAAATCGACATTAGTCTACATATCGTAAAAAGTGAATTTTAGATAGGTTGCTTATTAGCCTAAGCAATCTAAATGAAAGTCGTCGTAGTCGTTAAACCGAGAGTGTGCATATATATATATATATATATATATATATATATATATATATATATATATATATATATATATATATATATATATATATATATATATATATATATATATATATATAACGTCCAAATCTAACTTCGTATAATGAATATATGATTTTTTGAAGTTTCAGCATAGCAGTATACGACTTAGAAATCGAATTTTTGATTGGCCGATTTTTAGCCGAAACAATCTAAACGAGAATTGAATATCTCGGTTATAGGAATCCAACAATATAAATAAAATCGAAAACGGATGCCATATGAGAAAGTTATGCATTTTATATGGGATTTAACAGTCTAAGTCAGTGTGAAATAAATAAAGTAGAAATTAGCCGACGGAATCTAAATGAAAGTTGTTGATCCCATTGATAGCTACACGCGGATATAAACTACATCAAAAACGGAGTTTGAATGAAGAAGTTACACAATTTTAAAACTCTAAAAACCGTTACGCGTACATTGCACGACGCACACAGAGTTCTAGAAGTAGCGACACAGCCCCGCCCGTTATTGGACAAGTGTCAGCTAAGCTATGGTGCCACATTACTAGGCAAAATGCGCATTTCAAAAAGGCTATAAATAGGCCTCATTTTGTATATCCTCTTGACTCCTTACCCCTACAACCCCTCTCTCGAAGTTCTCCCTCTTGTAACCCATTTTTCCTTAAGTTGTCCAGCTTTGCGGTGAAGCCTTGCGACCTCTGAGTTCCCAAAAATAAGTAGCTATCAAGTAGAAGCCCTACCAGTGCATTTTCCATACTTTTGTCTTGGAAACATATGTAAGCTAAATTACATTCATCCTTATTCTAGTGTGATTTATATTTATAGTCATAGTTGTTATGAATCTATAAATATGATTCGTCATTAATTCTATGTCGTTATACTGATTGATCTTCTTACGGGAGAGGTACCTAGAATGGTCACGTTGTCTTGGTTGTTGGATTTCAGAAAGGCTATATGCCAAAATGCTCATGCATCCCAAGTTTCCCACCTAGCTGATCCTTATTTGATAAAACTCTCAGTGTTCATTGGGATTATTGAGCAATCTAGACTATGGATATTATAGTCACAAAGAAAATGAAACTAGACTAAGACTTGGTACCATTTAAATCTAGGTCTTTTGACATGATAAGTGTTAAGGCGAAGCGCTGCCCTAATCTTGAATCACCTACTTGTATCAGGTGTGTGTGTGTGTGTAGTTGCTTTCAAGAACATAATTTAATAAAAGTATTTATTTCATGATAACTATACTATTTGCTACTTGTATAACCATAATAGTACTAGTTTTTAGGAATTGTGCTAGATATAGTCTAGGTTGGTTAAGGACTTATAAAAGGTACTTAGTTCTAAATAAATTGGAAATTGGTTAGGTCTATTATGAAGGTAGAGTGTGACATCTGAGCAGAGTCTAGTAGTCCTCATTCTTGGATGACCAGAGATGGTGGGTCGAGATCAAATAACTGGCAAGTATGTCTAGTGAATTATTTTGCTAGTGTGGACTTATAACACATAGGAACAGGTAGAATGGAATACCATATCTATCAATTACTCTAAACATTGGTTGCCTTTATATGACTTACACTGGCCAAGTACTCCCTGGCTGTGTAGTCAAACAGTTACTCAAACGATTTATCAGGTTGGGTGATTCATCTAGATAATCTTTACTTTAGGATTTGTGCGAAACGATTGGGCATCATAGATGGTCTTATGGTCTTATATCAGATTATACCAATATTAATCATTTGCATGAATGTTATTTTGTATTATTATTATTAATATATTATGGGCTTGAAACTCTATGCATCTCACCACGTTTCCCACTCATTTTATATGCATCACATGTAGCAAATGTAAGGCTGTCGAAGTCTTGTTAAGATGATGAGTGGAATAAAGGGATGTTCCTGTAATAAGTAGTTTCTGGTTCTATTTTATTTATGCTGTAATGCATGTTTGGATATGAACAATAACGTCCTTGAAAGTTTTAATAAAATGAAATAATTTTTGTTATCTCAAAAAAAATTTATAACAGAGAATTTCTGCATCACAATTTATTAAAGCGTAAATAAAATGTTTTAATTGGTTCTAAAAAATGGGGGATGTCACAGTTGGTATTAGAGCATTAATTTAAGCGAACTAGGAATTTTTCTAGATTTATAGACTTAAACATAGAAACTAAGTATGATCGGTGAGTTAAGGTGATAGGATGCTTTAGGATAGATGCATAGATTGTCATAGACTTAAGCTTTAGCAAGCTATAGGAAGATGCCTTAATTGCTAAAATACCTTAACTGCTATTATGTGCTATATATATATATATATATATATATATATATATATATATATATATATATATATATATATAGTGGCGATGAGTCTTGTGTGTATGTCAAAGCTAGTGGGAGTATAGTTACTTTCCTAGTATTGTATGTTGATGACATACTACTTATAGGAAACAACATTCGAACCTTGCAGGAAGTTAAGTCTTGGCTTGGAAAGTGTTTCGCTACAAAGGATCTAGGAGAGGCTACTTATATTCTGGGAATAAGTATTTTAAGAAATAGGAGTAGAAGACTAATTGGACTTAGTCAAAGTACATATTTGGATAAGGCGCTAAAGCGTTTTAGCATGGAGCATTCAAAGAAAGGGGAGTTACCTATCCAACGTAATACCAAGTTGAGTAAGACTCAGAGTCCGAGTACAGATGAAGAAATAGCAGAAATGAGTCGAGTCCCATATGCTTCCGCCGTTAGATTGATCATGTATGTTATGACATGTACTCACCCTGATGTGGCTTTTGCTGTGAGCATGGTTATTCGATATCAGGGAAATCCAAGAAAAGCTCATTGGATAGCGGTTAAGAACATACTTAAGTATCTTCAAAGAACTAAGGATTGGGTCCTTGTGCTTGGTGGTAATGATGACTTAAGAGTTACTGGGTATAGTGACACCAAATTTCAGATAGGCAGAGACAACTTTCGTTCTCAGTTTGGCTGGGTGTTTACCCTTAATGGAGGAGTAGTAACTTGGAAGAGTTCCAAGCAGAAGACCATGGCTGATTCTACTTGTGAATCAGAGTATATTTTCGTGAGCGAAGCATCGAAGGAGGCTATGTGGGTGAAGAACTTCATTGGAGATCTTGGAGTAGTGCCATCCATTAAGGAGCTGATGGAAATTTTCTGCAATAATGAAGGAGTGGTTGCCTTAACCAAGTAACCAAGAGATCATGGTAGATCAAGACATATCGACAGATAATATCACTTTATCAGACATCATGTAGAAGAAGGAGCCTTGTTGTTAAGAGGGTATCATCAGAGGAGAATCCTGATGATCCCCTCACAAAGGGTCTGAGTAGGATTAAGCATGTTCAGCACGCAGGGAGCATTGGTCTGGAAGATGATATTAGTTTTAGTGATTAGATAGTTATTTAGAAACTTGTAACAAATAAATGTAATTGACATTTGATGATCAAATATAGAGATTTATTTATGAGTATTGTTTACTATCTTTTATGAATTGTTTATCTTTGTGTTCCTTCCACATGTTTTACTTCCCAAATAATTGGATTATTCAAACATCCATAGTTGATCATACTTTGGAAGTAAGTAGTGAATTAAGACTGTCATGAATTGGATTGTAGATTGTCTAAGTGTTTAGACATAGCAATGGTTTGCTACAATATTCACGAGTACTTTTGAAATAGGGATTTACGTATTGGATTAAACCCACGCTCAGTGAATTACTTCATGGAATGTATCATGAGTAATTCTGAGATAATAATATCGTATAATCTTTAAACCAAGATATATGAGTTGTTGTTTACAAGTTTGTTGTGCATTGATAATGCGTAAATGCATCAATAACTTGGTGTTATAAAACGTATATTTGTGTATGATCTGATGAGTAAATAGTGCAAGCATATGATTCAAAGTTTATATGTTCCTTTTTCCCTAAGGGGAAAAGCGATATCTTGGGCCCCTTGATGATTTGGTGTTAACTTATGTGCCAGGCCCGGTCAGGACTGAATTGATGTGTTCGATTAAGTTCTTTGTCATTACAAATCAAAAATCGGGAAACAAACTGTTGAACAATGAGAATGATTTTGTTCCATGTCATTTCTTCACATCATATCTTGCAGAACGGAGGATTATATAATCCCTTATCTTAGGACACGCAATTGACTCGGTCAAAGTTTGATAAAAGCTATGAGAGCTACGATTGCTTATCAGTTTTTGATGTCATACTTGCAATTATAGTTATTAGACTTATCCAAGTGGGAGACTGTTGGATTAGTGTCTAAGCCCATAACTATAGATGGTATGTACTTGAATTCATAGTGGCATGGTCCTTTTGGGTTGCCTTCACATGTGCAAGTAGACAAGATGATTAATTGAGGAAGAGGAAGAATTTATTAATTTTATTAATAAATTGGAATTAATGATTTATTAATATCTTATGGAAATAATATATTAATTAGTAATCATGTTATGAGTTAATATTTAATCAGAAATGAATTTGGATTAAAGGAATTAATTAATAGTGCAGGGACTAAAAGTGCAATTGTTCAATAGTTGAGCAAAAGGATTCAGAACCTTCCTAGGGAAGGGTGGGCGGTTTTGTGATGATTTATGTAAGATTATTCTAGAGTTTCTAGAATATCTTCTCATATATGGATAATTAAAGGAGGTGGATAATTACCATATTTGAAATTAGGGTTAATCCATAGCATCCTTGGTGCACTATATAAAGAACTAGGGGTGGCAATTTATGACACAACACGACAAAAACACACGACACGAAACGAAATTGGGACAAAACTAAAATTTGAATTCTTGTTCGTGTCGTGTTCATGTTAGCTGTAAAAAACACGATGTCGTGTCATGTCGTATTTGTGTGCAAAATTCGACACGAAATTGACACGATTTAGCAGTTCTTTATCGTGTTTTTTGTGTTTGTTGTGTTTATCGTGTTATATTTGATAAAGTATTCATTAAATATACTAGTTTTTTGTATATGTTATATTTTTCGTGTCGTATCATGTTTGTCGTTTTTTAATTCGTTCGTTTTCGTGTTAGTTAAAAAAACCACAACATCATGTCGTGTCGTGTTCGTGTTACAAAAAACCTTGTCATGTCGTGTTAGACAGAAACACGAAACATTAGCACGATTTGCCACCCCTATAAAGAACCCTTAGGGATATGATTTTCGGCCACTCTTTGGATGAAGCAATAGCCAAAAATTTGATCTCCTCCTCATCTCTCATATCATTCTCTTGCATTGTGTGTTTGTGAGCCATTAGAGGTGTTACACTTGTGACACTAAGTTCTCAAGCTTCAAGATCTACAAGGGAATAATTGTTATTAGAATATAACAATCAAGGTATGTAACCTAACCCTAGTCTTATATGAATTTCGAAAACAGTAGACACTTCCTAGGGTTTCTACTTTTGTGTTCAGGTTTGCATGTTCAATTAGAGAAAACCAAGATCCAAAGCATTAGGTTTGCATGCACATGTAGGAATTGTTGTTATGCTCAAAACCCATAATTATTATGAGTAGGTGACTTTGAGGATTCGGGATGATCCTTGAGGAAAGTATGGATAGGTGTGGAGGGTGGTATTAGGCCCGTACTACTGAAAACACATGATTTGTACTTGAATTGAGGAAAATCACGAGGATTCTAAGAAGTTTTTAGAGGATTGATGTGAGGGTTTCTGATCAGGGGGTAATGGTATAGAATGTTGATGTTTGGATGAGAAACAGAGTCCTCGGAGATTGATACAGATAACGCACGACTGCATGATTGGATTGCCACTTAGGTTTCACAAATTCTACTAGAATAGTTGCCTGGTATCATTGGTCGGATCACTGACAAGCTGATTATCAAGTTTGAGGAAAGGACTACAATTTTTCAGGATGAAGAAGAGATTGTTGAGGCGACTAGAGAATGAGATCTTGACGTGGAGTCACAACAAGGGAAAAGAAGGCGAACACATGATTCAACACTACTGGCAATGGAAGAAGACTTCGATACAACTAACCTTGCTTTGATATCTACGGCAAGTGTGGTGGAACCCACGGGTTTTCTTGTCACCAGTTCAGATGCTTTGAGTGTGGAGAAAGAGGACACGGGTACCATGATTGTAAGAAGTCACAAAGATCTTTTCATTGTCAACAATCGGGTCACTTCAACTTCGGCTAACCTGCGTGGGTGGCATAGGGGGTACAGACCCCACCACCCTAAAAGGCCTAGTATGCTCAAGAGTCATATTAAAGTGATATTACTAAATAACATATGATGCTAATGGGTCACACTAACAACAACTTGATACAATTGATTATTTATTAGAAATTGATTTTAATAAATATTTAATAAAACTCTTATAATTAAATTGGAAGTTATTTATTTCATGGAAATAATAAATTCCATTAGCAAGTAACTTAATATATGTCATATGGTATGATTTATAAGTCATGTACAAATTTTTTGACTAGTTGAATCCTTTTGTCTTTTTCCTAAAAGACAAGGTTTATATTTTATAAAAGAGTTTATAAAAGTTTGACTTTCTTTCTTCTTCTTTATGCAATTTTCAAGATATTCATAAAAAGAAGAAGGGTATGACTTGTCTAATCATGCTTTAAAGGCATGGGAGACATGTTTATGACAAAGGGGACAAGCTTGCTTAAATTGCGAAGGAGTAATGGTTAATAACTTCACTTTATGCATATAAATAAGAGAGCTTGAACTTGGATTATTGGTTCATTCGTTCTTTGATGCAAAATCCAAATCCTCTCTCCCCTCTCATATTTTCTCTAGTTTTGGTTAGAAAACTTGAAGAACACTTGCATCTTCAAGCCCTCTTTAAGTTTATATTGGTTATGAACTTAAAGCTTAGGGGTTTAAGAGTTTTGGACTAACATCTACATCAAGTTGAGTCATTGTTGGTGTCTTAAAGGTTCCACATTCTTCATCAACTTCCAAGCCTCCCGAGAGGACCCAAAGAACTACAAGGGTTGTTATTTCTTCACCTCTTCTTTGGTTGGTGTTTTAATCTTTCTATAACTTGCAAGAAGATCCTTGGTGTGTATAAAATGTTTATGTTATTTAAAAAAATTAAAGTCTTTCGTTGCCATATTTTTAAGTTTATCAAACTTTTTTTGAACCAAAACCCAACACACCCATCGTCCAACAGGAGGTCAAGGTCGAGCCTCAAGAAATCGTAGTTATGTATTTTGATCTTCAATTTTGTCATCATTTTTTTAAAAGTATGTTCCTGGCTAGTTTTGTGTCAGGGGATAGGTGTCCCTTTTGTATGGTGAGTTTTTTAGACTTTATTTGTGATCATTGCGGTTTTTAATGTATCAGGATGCAGTCCACATGGTGCCTCATAAATCAATGGTAATTAATTGTTTTTGTTGGGTGTGAAGTTGTAACGCTAGGTTCATATTCTAAGGCCTCCATCTTAGGCTTTGGGCTCCTTTATGATTGTTTGGTCATTATTCGAAAGATTATCAAATGTCATTTTCGTATACCAAGAGTCGTGTTTATAGGATATATGGATGAACTGGTTTTAGGCTTTAGCTCAGGAGACATCGACCAATGAGAGAGTTAGCCCTAACTAGGGGGGCTGACCATTCTACTTGGAGGATTAACAACCGGATTGATTTTGGTGGTCTCAACGCAATGGATCCAATGAAATTGTAATGGGAGTGCATTGGATTTATGAATTCAAGATTAATCGAGATCTTTCATGGATGCGAGGTAATGAAGTATTGGTTAGGGTGCAAGTGTAGGGTTAGTTACTGCGAGGTTCATGCCTTTGGATTTGTGAGTGTGGTCCTCGCATTAGAAGCTGGTAACCAAAAATCTCGCCGTGGTTAGTTGTTCTTTTTTGGGACAAAAAGGATGGGATTAATAGGTGCTTGATTCGCTCTAGTTGAATGTCAGGTGAAGGGTTGGTTGGACCATTGAATCAATTGTTATCTTTAGTATGGGAAAAGTTATTGTCGATCTATCAATCAACTTCAAGGCGGGGTTGATGCGTTTTTGCATGGGCATTTGTTTAGTAGTTGAGATTTTCTTGGGGGTTTTCAAGTTGTATCAGTTTGACGATGCTTTGGGGTTCAATGATATTTCATTAAGGGTGGAATGATGGATATTTTTTTGACTCCTAGTAAGGGTTCGGAGCTGTGTTGTTCAGATTCCAGGAAGGTCCTCAAAATTATGCAGGATCCCACTTCGGTAGGACATGTCAAAAGGTTGGTAAAGGATTCGAGTTGATCGTGGTAATGATAACATTCAGGTTAATTTTAGAGTTTTCATTCAAGCAGGAAGTTATTCGATACGTTATGCATTTGTAGGATTTATTCGGTTATTTAAGATTAGGGTATTTCTTTGAGTTGAGAAAGTTTTATGGTTGTGTTATTCAACGATATGGATTGTGATCTCAAGTTGAAATCATGGGGTCTTGTCGCCATGGACTATAGTCATGTACGGGAACTCATGAAGTACTTAAAGGGTAGCTAATTCCAAGTGGGGTAGAATCTCTTGGGATTAATAGAAATATTTCCAAGTTTGGATCAACTAGAAGTTTCATATCCAACGATAAGTGGATAGCCAGTTCTGGTTTTGGATTGAGTTGAACCTTATGCAAGGAATAATGTCCATTAGTCAGCTATAATCAGGGGAGAAAATGTTATGGTTCATGATACATCGTTCAGGGACGTGAAGCATTGGTAGGGGCACATCTTGGGTTCTTTACTAGGTTCAGGTTGAGTGTTGTGTAAGGACATATCTGCATGTTCTTGTCTGAGGAAGGTTATGGGGTTCAAAGAACGACCCAAATGCTTGATAGGGTCCAGCAGGGTGGGGATTTGACTTGTATTGATTTTATAAAAGGTATTCTTGTGGGTAGTTGGCAAGACCATGGGATGGGCCCATGGCAGTTGTGGAAGTGTTGTAAGACTGCGGGGTCCTGTAGCATTCACTAGGTTGGTAGGTAGTTGTGGAAGTGTTGTAAGACTGTAGGATAGTCGTAGCATTCATTAGGTTGGTAGGTAGTTATGGAAGTGTTGTAAGACGGAGGGGAAGTCGTAACATTCACTAGGTTGGTAGGTAGTTTTGGAAGTTTTGTAAGAATGTGGGGGTGACTTATAGCATTCACTAGGTTGGCAGGAGGTTGTGTAAGTATAGTAAGTCTACGACTTGGCTTGTAGCATTCACAAGGATGAGTTAGACCATTTAAAGAATGGTTGTGATACTGTGGTGGGCCACATCATTCATTGTATTAGGATAGATCACGTGTGGATTTCGGGCCAAGTATGATGTAAGACTACGATTTAGTCGTAACATTCACTTGGAGTAAAATAGAATTGTTGATGGTAGTGTGTTGGTTGGTTAAGTCATCCACTGTTTGGATTGGAGGGCAGTTGGATCCATGTTGGCGAATAGGCTACGTTAGCCTTTTTCAATTAGACTTTTGGTCGGAGTCTCGTTGTGCGACCGTGTGTGAGGTTGTCAGTTTCAGCAATCAGTCAGGAATTTTGCATCTCAGTTTGATTGTAGAACAGTATGGAACCAGGAGATCTCGAAAAGATTGATTTTGCAAACTTTTAGTCAAAAGGATGCAATTTATAGTTTGGGCTCGTGATGGGAGTCACCTTCGTATTTGATAGCAAACTTGTCTACATCGGTGAATGGTCTGGGATTCTGTTTCCTCATCATCAGTGAAATATTCAGGGTCGTAGGGGTTTTGGTTGGTTCAGGTTGCATATTAGAGTCATTATGGATATGGCTGGTCAGTTATGTCTATCTGGAAGTGAGGCACGGTATAAGATTCTCATATATCGAGTGGAGTCGTTGGACTTCCTATTGGTTGGATAAGTGTGGCGTGATAATGTTTGTTGTTTCATAAGGACGTGTGATTTCTTCTAAGAATGGATCCAACAACTGTATTGGAAGGTGGTCATTTGTGCGTGATGATTTCTCAGATCTTTTTTACATTTGGGGTGTTCAGGCAGAAACAGTTGGTGTAGTGGAGAAAGTTGTAAGCAATGATTCCAAGGATGAAATCTAATTCAAGATGGGGAGATTTGTAACACCAATTTTCCATATTGCTTCAAGTTAAGACTTAAGGGATTAAAGATGGAGTTTTGGGGAAAAACTCCATGCCATGATGTGGTGCTTGGACACCCACGACGTGCATAACTTATATGGAACATGTGGATCTGATGAGTGCCACGACTTGGCAGATGTTCTGGCCCAAGCCCAAATTTTTTAGGGTTCCTCTCGTATCTAAGCCCATAATCTCCTAATTGAGTTTCATTTCTCAACCTTCTTCACTCTCAAACCCATGAAACCTTTAACCTTATCCTTTCAATGAAGTTCTTGACTCATTTTTGATGATTTAGTGACCTTGGAAGGAAGAAGAAGGATCTTTTGAGCAAAGATCAAATAAGCTACCTATCCATACTCCTTGTGTCCATCTGATGGACCAATTGTGAGTTCCCAAGTTCTAATCTTGATAATATCATCCTTATAGATCTTAGTTATATTTCAAGTTTTGGTCCATAGTTAAGTTTTGTTTGGATGGAAGAGATAAAGTTTGTAACTTTATGACTTTCTTGGGTTAAGTTTTGTTTGGATGGAAGAGATAAAGTTTGCTACTTTATGACTTTCTTGGGTTCCTTCGTCATTATATCTTTTGGATCTAGAAGTTGATGTAGTTTTAATTGCCATGCTTGAGTTTTAGGTCACTTATCTCTCTTTATGAACTAGTTTAGAGAAGGACATGCATGGGTCTTGCATGTTCATAAAGTTGGGATTTTTATGGACCTTCTAGGTCCTAGGACCCTTACTGGAAAGTTTAGGAAAAAGCCTTTCATATTAAGGACTTAAGCCATTAAGATTTGTCTAAATGTGTTAGACACGATGTGGCGAGGGGAAAATCTACGACTGAGCTCCTTGGTCGTTGTCACGGTGTGGTGGCATGTCTTACATGGCATGGTGTTTTTTTATCACGACTATGATAGGCGGCCATGGTATGGTCATGGGTTGGCCACAACGTGGAGGTCAACGGGCGTTGACTTTGACCATTGACCTTGACCATTGACTTGTGTTGACTTTTGGTCAAATTGCTAATTTGGTAGGTGAACTAAGGTTTCATCTTGTATGGTTTAGGTGGTGTTTAGCACCTATTCCTCGACTGTATGAGAGTTGTTGGATTTTGACTACATTTGCAAGGTAAGTCTTTTCATTATACTATGTAGGGTGCTAGTTGTCTTTGTGATATTTGCATGGAAGACCCTAAGTTTAACCCGTGGCATTTGTATGAAAAATCATGGGGGTAGCCCATGTCAATTGCCTGAAAGACCATGGGTTGGGGTAGCCCGTGATATTGGTATGAAAACCCATGGAGGTAGCCCATGACAATTTCATGAATGGCCATGAGGGTAGCCCATGACACTTAGATGTTAGACCATGAGGGTAGCCCATAACATTTCAAGGAATGACTATGGGGGTAGCCCATGACACTTAGATGTTACATCATAGGGGTAGCCCATGACATTCAATGAAAGACCATGGGGGTAGCATATGATATTTTGGGGGGAAAGACCATGAGGGTAGCCCATGACAATTGCATGTATGGTATGTGGTATTTTGGGGAACTCACTAAGCTTTGTGCTTACGGTTTATGTTTAAATGTTTTTCAGGTACTTCCAGTTCCAAAGGAAAGGGCCCGACTTGACTTCACAATATTTCCCCTTGATGATTTTCCGCATTGATGATTGTTATTGTACTATGATGATTATGATACATTTTTACTATGATGGTTAGGAAAAATACTATGTGAATTAATAATCTAAAAATGAAAACTTTTATGTCTGTATTTAGGATGTTACACAAAATCTTGGGTTATGAGATTGATTTATATCCATGTCTCATGTGCATATGATATCTTGTAGAACAAAGAATAGTTGGTCACTTATCTTATGTCCAACGTTTGATATGATTCAGAGTTCGACAATGGATTTAGAAAGCACACTTTGCTGGTTATTTCAAGTCTATATTTGCAGTTGTAGTTGATGACTTATCCAAGTAGGAAACGGTTGGATTAAGGTATCTAAAGTATTAACTAAATTGGTATAATCTTATGAATAAAAATAAAGTTATTTTTGGGTTTCCCTTAATAACTAGAAATAGCTAAAATGATTTTAAGAGAGAGATAAAATGATTTATTAATTTATTATATGATTAATAAATTAATTAGAAATCGTTAGAATTAATTAATTATATCTGGAATTAATTTTGGATTAATTGGAAGTAATGAAAAGTGCAATGGTTGAATTATAATTATTCATAATTCAGCAAAGAAAGAGAATTGCATAACCATCCATGCTATAGACGCTTTTGAGATAGTTTCTAGGGTTTTTAGAAACGTGTTATAGCTGATAAGTATACTGCCTATAATATTTTAAATCTAATATTTAAATATTCAAATCAGAGTTCTTGAGAACATCTGGCAATAAAAGCTTCTTAGCCTCCAAATTCGTGGTTAACAATTCAAAGAAGGAGAAATATGAATTTCTCTTCTTACCTCCTGTGTCCTCTTAATTTCTAGTATTCTAGGATTTTTGGTGTGAAACATTAGAAACATCCACACCATTGGTTTTTGTTTTCCAAAAGAGATTCAAAGAGAATTGTTTGCATTATTCGATTTTGACAATAGGTATGTAATCTAACTCTGTATTTTTTTTCGATTTACATAGGTTAAAATTTTGTTTCATAAGTATGTTGTTTGAGAAAATGACATAGACTTTTAGATTGCATGTACCCATAATATGATTATAATTTTACTGCGTAAATATTTTTTTTTAACCTAAAAAACTTTATCAAAAACACCATTCTCTTTATAGCTATGCTATAACAATCACTCTTTTTTATTTAAACACATCTTTTTTCTAATACACCTAACCAATAGAATAAAGCTCCTGTACTATGCAATATTTAATTGTTACGGGTAACACTGTATTAAAAGAAATATAAAACAAATACTTAAAATAAAATAATTTAAAAAAATTTCGAGCCACCAGTTTAATGATTTTTGTCATGCCACTCCACGACAAGACACGAAAGCAACTTGTAGTTAGTCTACATTTCCCATGTCCGCCGTGTACCTAAATCACATATACTTCTTCATTTTTACTTTGAAAATTATATATATATATATATATATATATATATATATATATATATATATATATATATATATATATATATATATATATATATATATATATATATATATATATATATATATATATATATGTGAGACAGTCTAATTTTGTAAAACCGTGAGACGCAATCCTAACCACTCATTTTGTAGATAAAAAAAACATTTTTAAAAGGCAAAATAATTGAAAATTTTTTATTAAATATTATTTTCGTCATTTATATTTTCCAAAAAAAATAAAAAAAATACCAAAAATAGATATAAATAAAAAAAATATTGTTTTTTACATATTCTAGTAGAATATTAGAATATTCTACGTATCTGACAAATCTAGTAGAATATTCTAAAATTCTAAAAATCATATTAAAATATTTACAGTATAATATTCTATTAGAACATTTCATTATTTTTCAATAAAACGGTAATTTTTTTATTTTTTTAGGTAAAAAAGTAACGAAAATAATAATTAAAAAGAGTTTTCGGATTTTTATTCCTATTTTATGATTATTGTTAGATTGCGTCTCACGGTCTCACAAAATTAGTATGGTTTCAAATGAATCTAAACACACACACACACACACACACACACACATATATATATATATATATATATATATATATATATATATATATATATATATATATATATATATGAGATGATTCACTTGATATTATAAAAAAGTAGAGATCTTGAGATCCAACCTCAGTCATATATTTCTTATTTTCCGCTCTAACGCTCCAGTATACCGACAACAACAGGTTATGCCTAATCATAAATGATTATACATATATGTATGTTCATAGACTGAGTAATAATAAATGATTATGATACGTGGTGGCAGAAGTGGTGGTGGTGACAGAGGTGGCGGTGGTATAAGTGACAGTGGCGGTGTTAGAGGTGGTTGTAGTGGTGGTTATAGTGGTGGTTGTGGTGGTGGTGATGGTGGTGGAAGAGAAATGAATGGACGGCGTTATATAATCATTTATGATCATAACAGAGTTTTCGCGCTGATACGTCGGAGGGTTAGAGCGGTAGATGTAAAATATGTGACTGAAATTGAATCTCAAGATCTGTATTTTATTTTTAATTTCAAGAGAACTCACCTATATATATATATATATATATATATATATATATATATATATATATATATATATATATATATATATATATATATATATATATATATATATATATATATATATATATATATATATATATATATAGACAAAATTGCAAAAATGGTCCATGTGGTTGGCATATTTATGTGTTTTTGGTTCAAAACGAAATGTTGGTTCACCACTATTCCAAAATTATATGTTTATATTATTTTTGGTCCCTATCACCATAAAAAACTATTATACCCTTATATTTGTTCTTTTTTTAATTTTTTTTATATCTATTCAAATGTTTTTCATTAATTAACATTGAGAAAAAGGTCTCTCTCTCTCTCCCTCTCTTTCTTTTATCGTCTTCTTCGTCCCTTCCAGGACAAAAAACACCACGTAACATAACTTTAGAGCCACCTAAAAAAACCTTAAGCTACCACTGTCATTGAAATGATTCCTTAGAAATCAATCAGGTGCAACTTGGAGCAGTTTTCAATCCCAAATGGAGTTCCCCCAAAAAAACAATTCTCATGAAAAATGGGGTCTTGATCTTCTAAAACATCCTAACCCACCCCTTCCCAGCTGGTAAACCCCACCCCTCCCTTTCTCTATTGGATTCATCACACAAAAGAACAACCACGAGCTAAAACCCATATCTGCAACACCTTCCAATGGAGAACTTGAGTCACTATAAAGAATCAGAATCTGCATATTGGACCTTCAAGAAATTGAATCAGAATTTAAAGATTAGGCCTTCTAGAAATTGATGGTTCTATATGGATTTAGGGAAAATCAAAACGGGGTCAATCATGTCTTGGAATTGGAATCACAAACAAGATGTTAACAAACAAGATGCTTAAGCAGTGATCTACAAAGTGGATGGACGGAAGGCGGATCCGAGGGAGCAATGTAAGTAGCAACTTTCGGTAGTATTTCTTGAACGAAGGAGGTGAGCAATGCGAGGGGTGGCATCGATGATAGTGGGGACTGCCCACCCAACTACGGCGACGAGTGGTGGTTGCACGACAGTTCTGCTGCTTCCGTCTTTCTAGTCCAATAGTGATTGACGAGGAAGAGAAACAGTACCAACGATGTATGGTGGTGGAGGTGTTCGTAGTTGGGCTTGATCGACCAAAATAGTGGCGGCAACGGGTGGTGTTAGGCAGTAGGAAGTAGTGGAGTGTGACCGGAGCGCGGCAGGGGAGGTTCGGTAGTCACTGATCGTCGATGAATCAAGAACTTGAGGGAGTAGGTTATAATGTTGTATAAAGTCAAATAAGAGAGAGAGAGAGAGAGAGGATGGTATTATTTATTTTTTTATTTTTTTATTTGTAATGAAAATAATAATAAAAGTTAAAAATAAAGAAAAAAGAATTATCAAAGGGCATATTCGTCATTTCAGATTGGGTCAGGACTAAAAACACACAAAAATGCCAACCATAGGGACCAAAATCATACAAGTCATCTAAAATTGGACCAGTGATGCACCAACATTTCGTTTTGGACCAAAACTACAGAATTTTGCCAACCATAGGGACAATTTTTGCAATTTTGTCATATATATATATATATATATATATATATATATATATATATATATATATATATATATATATATATATAAAACAAATAAAAAAAAATAAAACAATCATGGTTCTAGTAATATGTTTTAACAATTTGCATACTTGAAAAAATAATAAATTATCAATGAGACATAACAATTTTCATACTTGATATACATCAATAAAGCTTTTGCCCAAATGGCACATAAGACATACAACTTCGGATTAACATTTTGGTAGATTTCGGGCTTATAGCTCTGTCTAACCTTCTGCCAATATCATAGAATAGAAATCATTCTCTTACGGAGACATGTTCTACATGGCCAAAGGCTACATACCAGTACCAACGTGAATCTAAGTCCTTTCACTGATCACATGGTCAAAGGTATTTTTTTGCTATTAAAAATAGCGAATAAAAATAACACGGGAAAATAACCCGGAATAATAACACTCAAAAACACATAGCACATATAACACATAACATACAATTATTTCTATATATTAAACTCACCATGAAATAACCGGGGGTTAAAATAGTAATTTGGACAGCACTTCGTTACTATAATTAGCTTTCTTCGTTGAAAACCGGGCTCTACGAAGGTAGAGCTTCAAACCGAAAAAATACATTTCTCGGGCTTCTCGGGCACTTCGGGGCGTGTTTCGGGTGTTAAAAATAATATCGGGGCTTCGAGGGAAGTGGAAATAGCCAAAATATGGAATAACGGGTGAAAAAGTGGCAAAAATCCAAACTTACCAGGGAGGTCTCGCACCCCTTATATAGGGTTGAGGTTCGGATCCGAAGTAAGAGGGAGAGGGCAGGTGACTGCGAAGCTGCGAGGCTCGGTACACGCGGCAGAAGGGCGAGGCTTGGATGCGAGGGTCAGGACAGGTGTGCGCTTCAGATTGTTCCAAAACTTCGGACACGGGGCGAAGTCAGAAGCGAGGCGCATTGGAAGACCATTGGACCGCACCCTCGGTAAAATCAGCAAGCGACACACGTCGGACTCAGCTGGTGACTCACCAAGATGGACTTTATCCAGGTGAAAATTCTCGGAAATTGTGCCCAAATCTTCTAAAATCCATAACTTTCACATACGGGGTCCGTTTTTGACGTTCTTTATATGCACGCGTAGGTAAAATTATGCTCTACAACTTTCGTTTAGACTTCGTCGGCTAATTTTGTCTTTATTTTTAATACTATTATTTTTAACAGGCCGGGACAGGAAAATCCGTTAAAAATTCATAATTTCTTCATCTGACGTCCGTTTTCATCAGACTTTTTACCGTTGTACTACTAGTGATGAGACCTTCAATTCTCGTTTAGGTTGTGTCGGCTAAAAATCACTCGATCTAAAATTCGAGTTTTTAGTTGTCTACTGCTAAGCTGAAACTTAGAAAAATCATAACTTCCTCATACGAAGTCATATTTTGGCGTTCTTTTTATCGAACTTCTCGGTTTAACGAATACTATGACTTTCATTTATATTACTAAGGCTAAAAAGTAGTTTATCAAAAACTCACTTTTTATGTCATTCGGCGCCGTGCCGATTTTGTCGCGGATCTTCGATTAGTCATAACTTCTTTGTTATAACTCGTATTTCAATAAGGTTTTCGCCTAAACGTTTCTAACGAGATTATCTACAAATTTCAATAATAAAATTTTACTTATTAAAAATTTTATATTTTCATTAAATTTCACTATTTGACATTTGATTAAGACTTCCAATACTTTCTGAATGATTCTAAGCATAGTTTTACTTCATTTCTAGTAAAAACCACCTGTTAGAACTCAACGTTCAAATTCACATAATATTTCGTAATATTATTCACTTTTATAATTTACAACACACGATAACTGAACGTGTATGTTACAAATACCTCTTCCTTTTGAGGATTTCATCCCCGAAATTATATCGATTAAAATAAATGGGGATATTTTGCTCTTATATCATTCTTATTTTCCCATGTACAATTTGGGCCTCGATGGTGTTTCCACTTGACAAGCGCCCACTCTACTTCTTTATTATGTATATTAGTTGTTCTTTCATTCACGATCTCTTCCGGCTCTTCTGCATATCTTAACTTATTATCCAATTTTACCTCGGATATAGGAATTGTCTCATCATTGATGCTTAAGCATTTGCGTAGATAGCTCACATGAAACACATCATGAATTCCTGCCAAATCTTCCGGCAATTCCAAGCGGTATGCTTGTTTACTAACTCTCTGGATGATTTTGAAAGGACCAACAAATCTAGGGCTTAGTTTTCCTTTCTTCCCAAATTGCATAATGCCTTTCCACGAGGATACTTTTAGCATTACGAAATCACCCACCTGGAATTCTATGGGTCATCTCCTCTTTTCTATATAGGACCTCTGTCGATCCTGGGCCGCTTTCATTCTTTCTCGTACAATTTGAATCTTGTCGGTGGTGTCTTGAATTATTTCAGGGCCTCCAAGGATCCTATGTCTTGCCAACACAATGGCGTACGACATTTGCGACCATATAATGCTTCATATGGTGGAATTTTGATTGAAGCATGGTAACTGTTACTATACGAAAATTTGATAAGAGGTAAGTATTTATCCCAGTTACCACCGAAATCCAAGACACATGCACGAAGCATATCTTCTACTGTTTGGATTGTTCTCTCCGTCTGACCATCTGTCTGGGGATGATAAGCTGTGTTGAGAGCAACTTGAGATCCCAATTCACGTTGCATACTCGCCCAAAAGTGAGAAGTGCAGCGAGTATCACGATCAGAAATGATCTTTAGTGGCACACCATGTCTTGTAACAATTTCATCGAAGTATACTTGTGTGTATTTCTCCATTGGAGCCGTTTCACTCATGGCCAGAAAACGAGCGCTTTTAGTCAGGCGGTCGACAATTACCCAAATGCTATCATGCTGTCTAGCAGTCTTTGGCAATTTGGTAATAAAATCCATGGACAGTTCTTCCCATTTCCGTACAGGAACACTAAGACTTTCTGGGGTTCCATAAGGCTTTTGGTGCTCTGCTTTGACTTGCAAGCATACTAAGCATTCCTGTACATATCTTCCAATGTCTATCTTTAATCCAGGCCACCAATAATCAACTCTTACATCATAGTACATTTTATTTGTACCAGGATGTATTGACAGTTTAGATTTATGGGCTTCATCTAAAATCTTCTGTCTTAATCCACCAGTCTTTGGAATCCATAGTTGATTCTTGAATACTGTTAATCCTCGCGAATCATCAAGTAAAGCATCATTATAATGTATCATCCCTTCTTTCTACACATTTTTTGGCTTTAGGGCCTCTTCTTGTCATTTCTCTAATTCATCTATAATAGTGAATTTTACTGTAGTATGAGTAATAGCATAACACATACTATTAGGATAAACCTTTATGCTAACTGCATCGACAACTACGTTGGCTTCTCCAGGATGATATAGGATTTCATAGTCATAATCTTTGATCAGCTCCATGACTCGTTGTTGTCTCATATTGAAAGTTTGCTGACTGAGTATGTACTTGATACTTTTGTGGTCGGCAAATAATTGGCATTTTGTACCAAAAAGATAATGCCTCCAAAGTTTTAGGGCAAATACCACTGCAGCGAGTTCGAGATCATGAGTGGGATAATTTTTTTCATAATCTTTCAGTTGTCTTGAGGCATAGGCTATCACTTTGCCATGTTGCATCAACACACAACCGAGTCCCAATCTTGAAGCATCGCTATATACGGAGAAATCATCATCACCTTCTGGGAGTGATAAGATTGGAGCATGAGTCAAAAGATCTTTTAGAGTTGAGAAAGCTTTTTCTTGGGCTTCACCCCGTTCGAACTTCACTTCCTTCCGTGTAAGACTCGTGAGAGGTACAACTATACAAGAAAAGTCTTTAATGAATCTTCGATAATATCCCGCGAGACCCAAGAAACTACGAATTTCGGAAGCATTACGGGGCACTTCCTAATTTTGAATGGCTTCGATTTTGATAGGATCCACGGATACACCATCACTAGAAAAAACATGGCTGAGAAATTGAACTTGGCGAAGCCAAAATTCACATTTCGAGAAGTTAGCATATAGTTTCTCATTTCGAAGAAGTTCTAATATCGCACGAATATGAATGACATGATCAGCTTTAAACTTGGAATAGATTAGAATATCATCAATGAATACGATGACTAATTTATCGAGCATTGGGCGGCATACCCGATTCATCATATCCATGAATATAGCAGGAGCATTTTTGTTAAACCAAACGGCATAACAAGGAATTCATAAAGCCCATATCGAGTACGAAAAGCAGTCTTCAGTACATCCTGCTCGTGAACTTTCAACTGATGATAACCAGATCTTAAATTAATCTTCGAGAAATAACTAACTCCCTGAAGTTGATCAAATAATTCATCAATGCGAGGTAGTGTGTACTTGTTCTTGATAGTCACCGCTGAATCAATGCACATCCGCATCGATCCGTCCTTCTTCTTGACAAACAATACCAGAGCACCCCAGGGAGAGGTAATCGGTCGGATAAAGCCTTTGTCAAGTAATTCCTGCAATTGGATCATCATTTCTTTCATCTCTGCTAGCGAGAGACGGTAAGGAGTCTTTGCAATCGGAGCAGCACCAGGCACAAGGTCAATTCGGAATTCTACTTGCCTTTCTGGAGGAAGTCCAGGCAAGTCATCGGGGAAAACATCAGGATATTCGTTAACAACGAGAACATCATTTACCGTTTTCTTCTCCTCTTTTGAGACATCAACTGTGTAGCCCAGATAGATAGAACATCCTTTCGATATGAATTTACGAGTTTTGAGGAAAGAGATTATTTTTAAGATTCTTTGTTCACCGTAGACATAGATAAGATTCTCCCCTTTAATAAGAATACACACTATTTTTTTCATAGCACAAGAGTTCTGCATGGTTCTTTGATAACCAATCCATACTGAGAATAATATCAAAGTTGGGCAAGGAGATAGAGATCAGGTTAGCAAGAAAATTATAACCTTCAATTTCTATAACACAATCCCTATAGACTTTATCAGCAAGTAATGATATACTTCCCGCAGTATCTACGTGAAATGGTTGCGCGAGTACATAGCAAGAAATTTGAAAGGAATGCGCAAATTCATAAGACACAAAAGAATCTGAGGCACCAGAATCAAATAAGATGTAAGCAGGTCTAGAGTTGACAAGAAATTTACTCGTCACAACATTCAGTTCCTCGCGTGCGTCTTGTGAGGTAATCTGGAATGCACGACCCTTAGCTTTTGGCACCTCCTCCTTTTTAGTTGGAGTGCCCTTTGATTGTTGAATAGGGACTTGACTTCTCGCCGGTTGTTGAACAGAAGCTTGACTTCCCGTCATCTGACTAGTAAGATTAGGGCAAAAACGCTTATTGTGGCCAGTAATACCACATGCATAGCAAGTAACATCCTTTCTTGGGCAAGCTAGATTTATATGACCCTTTTCTCTACATCCATAACAGACAATGGATTCCTTGTCTATTTTTCATCGGCCCGGATGATTCCTTCCACAAACATGACATGAAGGCGATTGAATAGAAAAAGATTGTGATCTACCGCGTCCACGAGAGGCATTTTGAGTTTGCACTTGATTACCAGGTTCAGTCTGAATGGATTGAGCTGGTAGAAAAGAAGGAACAGGAACAGTTCTTTCGGTACGTGAATGCTTCAGAACAGTAAAAGTGGCACCATGTATTTCTAAGTCATGCTCGCGTTTTTTAGCATACTCAACGACTTTATCAAATGACAGAACTTATCGATTGGCAACGAAATCGTGGATTTCGTATCGTAGTCCCTCCATGAATAACTGAATTTTCTCATCTTCAGTTGGAATATACTTTGTAGAAAACCTTGCTCTTTGATTAAACTGAGTTTCATACTCATTCACAGTCATTCCTCCCTGCTTAAGCTCGAGGAATTCCTTCTCCAATCTCCTCCTCATGTCTAGAGGACAATACTTCTCTAGCAAATGAGTTTTAAACATTTCCCAGGCTAAATTCTGCTGGTCAAACCCATTTAGAGCTTCATATGTTGCTTCCCACCAGACCAAGGCTTCTCCGATGAGCATTCCGGAAGCATAATTAGCCTTGTCTTCATTATCCACATGAGAAATACAAAACACTTTCTCTACGTTCTGGATCCAGGTAAGAACAACAATGGGATTAAGAACATCGGAAAACTTTGTAGCACCATTACTCTTGAAATCTTTGAACGAGGGACGCTTCACCTCCCTTTTGAAGATTCTCTAGTGGATTTCTATTTTCCTTTATCACCATTCTTTTTGTGTTCTTCGAGAGTCTGTTGAATAACACCGGTAAGTTTACCCAAGAGTCGCTCCTCACGAAGAGATACTGGAGTATTCACTTCCTCGGGTTGAGGACCTCCACCAACCTCAGGGGTATGACTACTAACATGTTCAGCCATTGCTCTGCAATATGGAGTAACATTTTATTTTAAAACATTAGGGTTTATTATTACCTAATACTTTTACTTAAATATTTCCTATGGTTTGTATCCATATACTTACGATGAATCAGTTCATATATTGAACTTCCAATAGTTTAAGTCTAAATACCAATCCGTGGAATTTAGTTCACTCAAACTACTGCTCTGATACCATGATTGAAAGACCCTCACTTTCGTATTTCTGAAAGACCCAAACTTTCATACATGACAATATAGTTACTCAAAAACATGCTACATGCATATTCATTAAAACAATATTTTACATTAATAAAGAGGTTACAAACTACTAGATACAAACCGACTATTTCAAAGTGTTATATATTACATAACTTCCCAGGATTATATAGCTTTATACATATGGGAGTGCAAAATACAATAGTTTCAAACTATTCATGATCTTCTATCAATACAATAGTTTCAAACTATTCAAAAATCTTCTATCAGTATATAACTATATTGGATGCTTATCTCCTGCAATTTGTTAAACATTGAGAGGGTAAGCGGTGACACTTAGTGAGTTCAATAATAGATACAATATAACGTTATGCCATATA
The DNA here is from genome assembly GCF_002870075.4 of Lactuca sativa. NCBI lineage: Eukaryota > Viridiplantae > Streptophyta > Magnoliopsida > Asterales > Asteraceae > Lactuca > Lactuca sativa. The sequence continues at coordinate 37,800,263 of NC_056628.2, forward strand.
TATACTTCAATATGGCAGAAGCAAAGAGGAATAAGGACAACAAAGGCATATGTGAATCATGTGACAAACTTTTCATATCAATCATTCATATGTGAATCATGTGACAAACTTTTCATATCACTCACTGATTTGATTCAAAGATATACAATCAATGAGACATAACAATTTCCATACTTGATATACATCAATAAAGCTTTGGCCAAAATGGCACAGAAGACATACAACTTCGGATTAACATTTTGGTAGATTTCGGGCTTATAGCCCTGTCTAACCTTCTGCCAATACCATAGAATAGAAATCATTCTCTTATGGAGACATGTTCTACATGGCCAGAGGCTACATATTAGTACCAACGTGAATCTAAGTCCTTTCACTGATCACATGGTCAAAGGTATTTCTTTGCTATTAAATATAGCGAATAAAAATAACACGGGAAAATAACCCGGAATAATAACATTCAAAAACACATAGCACATATAACACATAACATACAATTATTTCTATATATTAAACTCACCGTGAAATAACCGGGGGTTAAAATAGTAATTTGGGCAGCACTTTGTTACTATAATTAGCTTTCTTCGTTGAAAATAGGGAGTTTTTCTTGAAAACCGGGCTCTACGAAGGTAGAGCTTCAAACCGAAAAAATACATTTCTCGGGCTTCTCGGGCACTTTGGGGCGTGTTTTGGGTGTTAAAAATAATACCGGGGCTTCGAGGGAAGTGGAAATAGTCAAAATATGGAATAAGGGGTGAAAAAGTGGCAAAAATCCAAACTTACCCGGGAGGTCTCGCACCCCTTATATAGGGCTAAGGTTCGGATCCGAAGCAAGAGGGAGAGGGCAGGTGGCTGCGAAGCTGCAAGGCTCGGTACACGCGGGAGAAGGGTGAGGCTCGGATGTGAGGGTAGGGACAGGTGTGCGCTTTGGATTGGTCCAGCACTTCGGACACGGGGCGAAGTCAGAAGCGAGGCGCGTCAGAAGGCCATTGGACCGCACCCTCGGTCAAATCACCAAGCGACACGCGTCGGACTCAGCGGGTGACTCACCGAGATGGACCTTATCCATGCGAAAATTCTCGGAAATTGTGCCCAAATCTTCTAAAATCCATAACTTTTACATACGAGCTCCGTTTTTGACATTCTTTATATGAATGCGTAGGTAAAATTAACTTTCGTTTAGACTTCGTCGGCTAATTTTGACTTTATTTTAATATTATTATTTTTAACAGGACGGGACAGGAAAATCAGTTAAAAATTCATAATTTCTTCATCCGACATCCGTTTTCATCAGACTTTTTACCGTTGTACTACTAGTTACGAGACCTTCAATTCTCGTTTAGGTTGTGTCGGCTAAAAATCACTCGATCTAAAATTCAAGTTTTTAGTTGTCTACTGCTAAGCTGAAACTTAGAAAAATCATAACTTCCTCATACGAAGTCAGATTTTGGCGTTCTTTTTATCGAACTTCTCGGTTTAACGAATACTATGAATTTCATTTAGATTAATAAGGCTAAAAAGTAGTTTATCAAAAACTCACTTTTTACGTCATTCGGCATCGTGCCGGTTTTGTCTCGGATCTTCGATTGGTCATAACTTCTTCGTTATAACTCGGATTTCAATGAGGTTTTCACCTAAATGTTTCTAACGAGATTATCTACAAATTTTAATAATAAAATTTTACTTATTCCAAATTTTATATTTTCATTAAATTTCACTATTTGACATTTGATTGGAATCTCATAAGACTTCCAATACTTTCTGAATGATTCTAAGCATAATTTTACTTCATTTCTAGTAAAAACCATATGTTATAACTCAACATTCAAATTTACATAATATTTCCTAATATTATTCACTTTTATAATTTACAACTCACGATAACTGAACGTGTATGTTACAATTAAAATGTATTGCGTGGATTCTTACGTGGCTATTACACCCCCTCCTCAATTAATTAGGGTTCGTCTGCTCCAAAAACTCTTCGATTAACAGTTTGGGATAAATCGATACAACAAATCGAAGGTGAATTTGAAGATTCGAGTTGAAGTCGATTGTACCATGGCATCCTAACAATCTACAGGTATGTATGCTCTTGTAGATTTTCATTACAATGGGGTATTTGCACCAAAGTCGTTGGTATACTTGGACCAGGTAAAAAAACTATTCGTGATGTGGATTTTGGTGGATTTACGTACAAAGAATTTCTTTTGTGGATTACGAAATTAACCAAAGGAGACTGTGATAATCTCTACTACTATAATAGAAAGGAATGTTTGGCTGAGGGTATAAGAAGAATTGACAGTGGTGCTAATTATTAAGAGTTTGTAGAAGTTGTTTATAGTGATGCGGAGTTGGATGTGTACATTGATCACCAAAATGAACCAATTCTTGATTGGGCTAATAACGAGGTTTTAGCAGATTATATAAGTGATGATAATGAGTATGACTTTGATGAAGAAGATGACAAGGACTCATAAATTTATGATACTACAAAATATAAACATGAATGTGATGAAGAGGTTTATAGTTTTGACAAAACTGTTGGGGACAAATTGTTGAACAAAATTTCAGGTGACATAAGTGATGATGATGAAGCCAACAATTGAAAAGATATGGAGGTTGTGTTCCTTATCCATGATGAGAACCAAGAATGGGATCAAATGATGCCAGTTGTAGGTATGAAGTTTTCTAACCCGTTATAATTGAAACTATGTCTTACCAACTATGCAGTCAAGAATGGGTACGATTTATGGTATGAAAAAAGTGATAATCAGAGGTTATTGGTAAAATGTTGTAATGGTAAGAAGAATAATCAGAATAAAGGTTGCCCCTTTAGGTTGTGGGCTACCTGGATGTCATCTGAAAAGTCATTGTAGATTAAATCATTAAATGATAACTATAATTTCTCAAGAGTCTTTCAATTTGGGTCCATTGTTACCTATAAATGGATAGGAACTCATTTCATGCGATATATACTACACAAACCAAAGATGAGTACAAGGAAATTGAAAGCTAAAGTCAGCAAGAAATTTAATTTGATTGCAAGTGTTGGACAGTGCAGAAGTACTAAGAAGTACGCATTTAAGGAGATAGAGGGTTCTTTAAAAGAACATTATGCCAAAACATGGAGCTATGGGGAAGAAATAAAAAGGACTAACCCTAGATCAACAATGAAGATGGATGTAGATGTCATGCCTGATGGAACCACTTACTTCTCAAAGTTTTATGTATGTTTAAAGGGTTTGAAGGATGGTTGTATTGAGGGTTGTAAGAGGGTAATTTGACTAGATGGTTGCTTCTTAAAGGGCATATGTAGAGGGAAATTACTTTCTGTTGTAGGTAGAGATGCAAACAACCATATATACCTAATTACTTGGGCTATGGTTGCAGTGGAAAGTAAAGAAACATGGAAGTGGTTTATTGAACTTTTTATTGATGACCTTGGAATGGGAGTTGGGCATGGACTAACCCTAATACAGACCAACACAAAGTAATCAATCTATTTTATCTCTATCTTAGTACTACTTAATTTATTTAAGCTTATGTTTTTTGTCTAATGCTAACATGAGTTACTTGAGGATGTGAAAGAAATGATTCCAGCAGCAGAGCATAGGCAATGTGCTAGGCACATATGTGCCAACTTCATGAAAAGATTTAAGGGCCAATAGTTTAGGAAGCTTTTCTGGTATGCTGTTGTAGCTACTACCCAGGAAAATTTTGAGCAACATATGAATGAAATCAAGAAATTAGAACCTCTAGCCTATGATCATCTGATGGAAAGGGGCCTTAAAACTTGGAGTACATCATTTTTTCAGACTGATAGGGCTTGTGATGCATATGAAAATGGTATATCTGATAGTTTTAACTCAGCCATTCAAGCTGCCAGGAAGAGGCCACTAATGACCATGTTAGAAGAAATTCGAATTTATGTGATGGAGAGGATTTGTAAATTGAAGAGCAAGGGACAATATTGGGATTTAACCATGTGTCCTTCCATTAGACTGAAGTTAGCCAAGCTTAAGGAACATCAAAAGTAAGTGATTTAATATGTATGTCCTTCTATATGTATGTCCTTATATATATATATATATATATATATATATATATATATATATATATATGACATTCATTATATGTGTATATGGATAGATTTTGGAAAGTTGTACCATCTGGCTATCAACAATTTAAAGTGAGGCTTGGGTATGATGCATATGCTGGAGACCTTGGTAGCAGGACATGTGCATGCAGAGGTTGGAAGTTAACTGGATACCCTTGTATGCATGCATATGCTTGCATTTCAAGCCTCAATAGGGATGCATATGACTATGTCTCACCATGGTTTACCACAACAATGTTCTTAAGTTGTTATAGGTATACAATTAATCCACTCAATGGTAGTGACATGTGGCTTCATGTAGATTACATCAAGTCATTGCCACCCAAAAGGAGAAGGATACCAGGAAGACCATCAACAAAAAAAAAAGAAAAAGTTCAGATTGAGAAGGAAAACCAGGGAAGAAAGCATTCAATCACAAAAAAGGCTCGTTGATGAGATGCAGCAGATGTAGAGAAACATGGCATAATATAACCAAATGTCCTCAAAAACCAACTGAAGAATCATCAAATCCACCATTATAGAAAAAGAAAGCCAAAAAACATGGTATGTGTGGCATAACTTAACATATGTGAAATTGAATTAACTTTTCAAGTCTTGCAAAACAAGTAAACTGAAGGGTAAATTGGAGCATGAAGTTGAAATGGAACCTGATAGTGAAGTGGATTCTTTTGAAGGTGAATTTGAAGATGATATACAACTTGAAAGTGAAGACGATATAGAAGTAGAAGTTGAAGTCTCAATTCAAGTTCAACCTGAAGTGCAAGCTGAAGCAGAAGCTGAAGTGCCAGTTCAAGTCCAAGATTAAGTAGAAGCTGAAGGGCCAGTTCAAGGTCAAGGTGCAGTTCAAGTACAATATGAAGTACCAGCATTTCAAGTTTTAGTGGGTCGGAGGATAAGGAAACCTTCAGAAAGAAGTACAAAATTGAAATAAGAAAGAAGTGGGAGGGGAAAAATGGGAGCACTAGTAACAATCCATATGTTTCGGATTAGCTTTTGGCATCTTGGACTCTTGTTCCTATTTTGGCATCTTTGGCTGACATCTTTAACTTTTGGAATCTTTTGGCAGTATTGCATATTTAAGTGTCTAATGTTTAACTTTTCAAACATGTTTTGACAGTAATGCATATTTAAATGTGTAATGTTTAACTTTAGCATGTCTTTTGTAACAAACTTGTTCCATGGAATCTTTTACCATCTATTAGAATATTTTAATCATGATACAATCCAATTCCATTACATTTGTAATATTTAGAAATCCAATTCCATTCCAATGTTTCATTACAATTCCATTCCAAGTCCATTCCACTTAACCAATTTTCCATACAATCAAACTTTTCATTCAAAACAATCCAATTCCATTTCATTTGTAATATTTAGAAATCCAGTTATATTCCAATGTTTCATTACAATTTCATTCAAAGTCCATTCCACTTAACCAATTTTCCATAAAATAAAATTTTCATTCAAAACAGTCCAATTCCATTCCATTTGTAATATTTAGAATTCCAAATTTTCCATTACAATGTTTCATTACAATATTACAATTCCATTCCACTTAACCAAAACAACATTTTCATTCAGTCATGATACATCATCATCTACATAATGCAAAAGGATCCCTAATTTAAAACAACATTTTCACATATAATAAAAACAACACAACCAACACAACTGTATGACTAAACAATTTCCAATTGACTTTCTCCAACTCATATATGTTAAACAAATTGGTGTTCTTCTCTTCTTCGATCTTCAACCTGCATATACTAATTTCATTCTCTAAGGTATGAAGTTTCCACCAAAGATTATAGTCTTCTTCTGATTTCATCCTCTCATGGCTTATTCCATCTGTCCTCCCTTCATCCTCATCCACCCATTGCCAAATTTTACATCTTGGACTTTTTCCATTCTTCAAGAAATTTTTAAAAAAGGTTAAATTGAAGGATGAAGAAGCAAAAGTTAACAAAAATTCACAAAAAATGATTTACAGTGAGTTTTGATATACTCTAGATGGTCTTCTAGGATTGTCGAGTGTCCTTGAAATCTTCACATGAGATGGTCATTTACAATCACATGGATGACCATCTAGCAATACGCCTTGTCGTTAGGAAAAAGGAGAAGAAGAAAAGGAAGAAGAAAAGAAGCCATTGATCGATCTAGGGTTCTTTTGGATCAGTAGTCGTCGTATACTGGACCATTTATATTGTAAACGACGACAAAAACGTACACGACCCGTCTAACATGCTTAATTATATCAACACGGACACGACCCATCTAACATGCTTAATTATACGGGCTTGCAGGTTTGTGTGTTAGATTCGGGTTCATGGGTTGGGTGGTTGACCCATGAACCCGTATGTTATTTGTGTAATATTGAGGATCAGTTGATTTAGGGCTCGCAATATGCATAAGGTGATAGGAGTAGTAGAATAACTTAAATCTAATATATTATACGGTGAACCACCTCCGTGGAGCTTTCTTTAAAATGATAATATCATTTCAAAAATTAAAATGATGATGATGATGATGATGATAATAATAATAATAGTAAATTATACGAGTTGACTTGTGAAGTCATTTACTAACCCGAACATGAATCGTTTATTTGGCAGGTTGGTGAGTCAAAAGATCTCAACCCAAACCCATTTATTTTCATGTCGGTTTCGTGTCATGTCACAGTTTGTGTCGAGAATTGTCACCCCTAGCCCAATGGGTTTAGGTGGTAGCAGATTAAATCCATTAAGTACATAAAAATAAACGGCAATTAGAAAGTAAGTGAAAATATTAAACGACATTATACATGTTGAACTCCTATAAATCGGCTACAGGGGAAAGGAACTCCTCCTTATTGGACTGACGAGAGTATTGACCATTAAACATATATCTAACATGTACATGAGACACAATCGAAACACATCCTCATCCAATGATTTTTCAAATATGTTGAAACATCACCAACTCAACCCCTTTAACTAATGGAAACAACTATATTTTTGGAACTCCGAATACGACATAGTAGTTGAGGAATAATCATAAAACCTCAAACCCTTTATAGAACAAAATTCTTTCTTCTCAAAGAAGAGCTCATACTCATGTATTTGGAAGAACATTTCACCCACTTCGTTTTGTAGATTTATAACAAGTTCTTTAAAGAACATGTAATGCATAGTCAGTGGGTCGCGTTCTATGTTGTCGGGGATATCAAGACACCTCCTAAAACATGAATTTCAAAAAAGACCCTTGTATGTCAGACACTTTTTCTATGTAATACATACACCATTTCGGACTATGACATCTCGGGGTGTTCATTGAACTTTTGACTATTCATTGTATTATGGACTATTCGTTACATTCCATAGATGATATTCTTGTTCCAAACATGTTGAAATGTGGGTTTAAGAGAAGGGACAATTAAACACCATATTGCTAATTCTATAAGACATCCAAGACTAACTAATAACCTACATAAAGATTCTTTGTTTTTTTTATTCGGAAAAGAACGGTTATTTCAGACTAGTTCATCATATTCGAACAAGGATAATACATTTATGGAGTGTGTTTTTAAGACCCTAACTAGTCAAAGATAACAGTAAAGGAAACAAGAACACATTCGTAACACCACAATATTTTCACCACCGGAGGTCATTTTCGTCCAAGAGCTAGGTCTGAAATGTTGTTCTGAAAAATTGTTCTCATTCCAAAAGATATTTAAGTAGAAGGGACATGTCAACTGTCTGGGTAACGGTTGGTAAGCGGACAGAATTCAAATCTGAAGTAACCCGTTTCGAATTCTTTGGTTATTTATCCAAATTGTAGTGCTGTTATCTTTAACATTAACTTTAATTGTAATGAGGACGACTACGGTTCAATAATGAGGGGGACTATAGTTCAATAATGTATAATTGTGAATGATGCAAAACATAGCGACCATCAATGATGAAATAATTAAAAATGTACCTCTATCCCATTCGAGGTACACATATCGTCTCTGGGAGTCTTATTGATAAGTTTTAGAACCATGGCTAAAGTAGTTTCATGCTCTGCTAAACGCTCATCTTGAGATGACAACTGCTCGCAACATTCACAAACCTCATATTTCAATTGAAGGACCTCGTTTTGCAAGTCACTAATAATTTGGTCATTGTCAGTTGATGAGTCAGCGGTCGACGGTGGTGGTGGTGACGGGTGAGATGGATCATCTATCAGTGCCTTCTTTTCCCGAGGCTCATGGGTAAGAGAGTTTTTGGGTGATGGTGTTAGGGAAGGTGCCATGTGAACTTCAGTGTTGGAAAAATCTGGGCGATCAATCCACGCGTGAGCTAACTATCCACCATTCAGCATGCATCTCATCTTCTGTCGGCTCCAACTTCTGTATGAGTCTATTATCCTGCTAACAAAAATATAAAATTATAAATAAACATAAATTATAAAATAAATAAATATTTAAATAATAAAGTAATCATACGTCGTCAATTTGTAAAAAGTGGTTGCAACTAGTCTTTTGTAAAGGCCTCATTTTTTACCATGCAACAACCCAAGGGATCACATTATGTAGTCGGGTGGTACCAAACAAACTGCATACCTATTAAAGTCTCAAGAATCCATATTTGAATGTTAGCAAACAAATAAATAAAAATTGTTAGAATGTTAGCAAACAAAAATAAATAATAAAATTTTCATCCTATACTTACCTTAAAAGCGTATAAAAACCCATGTAGGGTGTAGGTCAAATTTTGAGGTTGGTTCTATTTCAGTTTGTCTAGATGTATAAGTTTGTCAACATTATTGAATACAGTAGATAACTGTTTGTACAATTGATCTCATATTATCCTCCCCCATGGATATCTGCCACGTAAAAAAATTAGTTAACAATTAAATTTCTAAAAATTATTAAGTAATTATAATCAATAATTATAAAATAGACGACATTATACATGTTGAATTCATCAAGGTTGGATAGCACAGCGAAATACTCTTTTGTAACAGGCTGTTTAGCCAACCACTCATTGAAACCCTTCTCTAACAGGTATAGAAGACATACACAAACGGCATCCTCGTCCGATAACTTGTTAAGTGAATGTTGAAACGCCTTCATAACATCGTCTAATTTGATCGAGACATTCGTCGGGACCATAGGAAAGGCATGAGAACGGAAGACGGTGTCGGATGCAGAAGCACGAAAATAGTCACCAAACTAGAAGTCGGTGATACGACAAAATTCTTTCTTCCCGAAAGACAACTCGTAACCCCCAATCTCAAAAACCATTTCATGTACTTGGCTGCGGGGTTCGGTGTCAACTTCGTGGCAAAAGACATAATGTAGAAGCAAAGGATCCTCATCTACATTATGAATGTCTAACCACCTCCCAAAACATGTATTCCAAAACATAGTCCTGCATCCGGGTCTGTCTCTATATGTCGTAAGAATTTTCTCGCCGATTTTGGGTTTACACGAGAGTGTAATTGATGCATCAAAAACCATGTCGTGCTGCACAAATAAAAAATGTGTTATCACTTCAGTCTGAAACGAAAATCACCAATATTATGGACCAATTCCAGACTAGTTCCTCATGTTCCAGACGAGTTCATCGTGTTCCTGAACAATTCCTCGTGTTCTGTAGGCTTCCAAAATGAACTTTTAAGATCCATAATACGACATTTTGATATAAATCAACAATACATAAACATCTAAACTACTTTTCAGTTGATCCTAAAGCAATGACATCTTTAATTTAAACTCCAAAACGTTTTCAATACATTCCGGATGTGTTTTACGAATTCTGGAACAATAACAGTAGATATGTAGTTATCCAAACAAAAATAACCTGAAATACGTTCCGTAACAACCCATTCTGAAGTATGTAGTTATTTTGCAAAATAATAAAAAATAGATTATATTTTTTAAAAACACCCGCAATAAAGAATAAAGGTTAGATTACTCAATTTCACTTTCTAAAGCTTTTCTTCAATAATAAATATACTCATTCTCATCTATTTGATACACTTTATAAACATCCATCTTCTAATTTGTTGTTCTTAAAGCGCCCTCGTTATTTATATTGCTCTTATTTTAAACGATTGAAAAGTATTAAATGGTTGATAAATAATCATAAAAATATTAAGTGGTTGATGGTAATATTTGATTAGAATATGAGTACGGAAGAAAGAAAAAGTATTATTAATAAAAATAATATAATATAATACCACTATATATAATTAAATGGTCGATAACTGATAACAAAATAAAATATATTTAACTAATAATTAACAATTTTAAATGATAGATTGTTACCAAAGGGTTTGTAGCCCAGCGGTATCCTGTTGTCTTTTCTCCGTGAAGTTGAGAGTTCAAGTCCTCTTGTGGATATAGATGGATTTAAGGTGTAGTTTAGGAGTAAGTTATATTGTCGTTTCGAAAAAAAAATGATATATTGTTAAGAATAAATAATAGCAAAAGCTCAAAAAAAATCTCTAAATATAATTAGTATAATTATTAACCGAACTAAACAATTAATAACTATGGAATTAAGTAATCCAACCATCTTTTAATGTGTATTTGAAAAAAATAACTAAATTTTTTTAGCAAAAATAATCATTATTTCTGGAATTTCCAGACCAAGAAAAACACATTTTTTTAATGATTTTGGATTAACATTTCAGATTCTATACTAAAATTTTGAATTTCGAAAAAAAATCCGGAATTTCAAGAACAATTCCGGAATTTCGAGAAAAAAGTTGTTTATTATTTAAATTAAATAAAAAGTTAAAAAAATATAATAATATAAATTATATACAATATTAATACGTAAACTTAGATATTTTATATAAACCGGTAACAAAATAAATAAAATGATTTCTTTGACAAAAAAAACATCTTTTGAATTTGAACAGAATTCCATAATGCAAACATTTCTATTATCATTTTTCAAAAACCAAAAAAAAATTATTTTTTTAAAATCTCATTTATAATATTTAGCCCTTAATAATTAGACCTGACAAACCTAACGTGTCGTTTCGGGTTCGTGTTGTGTAAAGACATTAAATGGTTTGAAAGGGTTTGACCCTAACCCGACCTGTTTAATCATAGTATCGTGTCGTGTCAACCCGTTTATTTTCGTGTCGGGTTTTGTATTAAGGTTTAGACATTGTAAATATGTTGTGTAATGTTTGGTTGAAATACTTTAAAGGTTGGAAAGTAGAAGTTGTGGAGGTAAAAAGAAAAAAGTAAAACAATGGAGTTATAAGATGAAATAACAAAATTTATAGTAAGTTTAGAAGGAAAAATAAAAAGAATTAAAGCTATGGAGCAAAAAGGATAGACGGTAAGGATGATTAAAATTAATTAACTTTGAAAATTTGAATATAACTTCTAATTATTGAGTTTGACCCACTACAAGTCTATAACATATAATACAATTATAAAAATATGAAATTTATTATAAATAATATGTAATTAAACGGGTCATATTCGAATCATCTTCAAGTTGAAAGTTTTGACTCTAACCTTACCCATTTAATTATCGTGTCATGTCGAAATTTCTGATCCTAACCCGATAATTTCGTGTTGGGTTTTTATATTGTGTCATGTTTTGTCAGCACTATTAATAATTTAGGAAAAATATTTATTAACAAAAGCAAAAGTAATTCCTTTTCGTACCAGTGTACTAGTTTTCATGCACACTTTACACACCATGTATATGTGTCTCTTCTGAATTAAGTAACTATCGATAAGGAAAAAGTAATTTACCTAAACTTACAACCAAATGTGTGGCAAATGGCGGCCTACCAGACTACCAGTCCGTGTGTCATTGTCCACGTTCTCGTGGCAGCAACTGGCTACCCAATATTGCTGTACCTTTGCCGGCAGCCGCCCTTTTCCACCACCGACCGCATATACTTCCAAACCTTTTTATTTTATTTTAAAATAAATTACAGAAATTATCGATATATAAGATTTTGAAGAAGTACCTCCATGGTATCTTACGATGGGGTCAGGTGGAACATCATACTGTTCGATGGGGTGAGTTCTAGAAGAGGTCACCACATTCTTCGTATTCAAAATTTATAAATTGTTTTTATGTTTTTATTTTTAATTATTATTTAAAATTTATAAAATAACGTGTAAAAGGAGAGTACACCTTCCACAATGTAGCAACTTTTTCAAGGTAAAGGCTTTCAATATTTTAAAAAGCTACAGTGGAAACTTTTTTATAAAGCTTGTAAAATAAGAAGCTCTATGGTATATGGTTAGAGATTTTTCATAAAATGAAATCAGTTTATTCATTTTTTTTATTAAGTATATTGATTGATATAGTGAGACCATAAGAAAAACTATGTAAAAAGTTTTTTTTAATAGTAGGAGTTTGTGAAAGTTTTTTAGGTTGGTGTCGTGACAATAACGTGACACAAATTTTTTTTTTAATTTTATAAATGTGGTTTTCTTAACCGACTTCTTTATAATTTATATTGAATTATAACATTGATCATATTCCAATGGTTTGATTTTGTTTCGATTTTGATCCATGTTGAGTTAAATAGTTTTTATGTTTAATTTTTTATTATTATTTAAAAATTTTTACATAGTAGGAGTTTGTCAAATGTTATTTTTCATAAAAACAATTAGAAAAACATATATGGATTCAAGGTGAAAACAAATTATCGGTAAAAACTCACCCCTACTGGTGAATCCCCCCTTCCCCATCATTCTCCCGATAACAAACCATGTTACTCTCATTTTCCCAATCTCTTTCCCCATCGACAAACTATATTGTCTCATAGGATCAGTTTCTTGTTCGATACATGACCAATCAAGAAACTTGATCTCTAAACTGATGTCTATTCTTGTTGATTAAGTTTGAAACATCTTCAATTGATATAAAGGAAACTCTTTGGGCATGCAAAGGGTATGGGTAACTAATTTTCAAATGTTAACGAGTCTATTTTATGGTCCGAGCTACATCTGATTTCATGGAGAACCCCATTTCTAAATTTGAGGTTAACTCTATTTACAACATATGTTCGATAGTATGGCCTTCAGAAACAACAAGATGTTGAAGTTGGATACATAATATCATCATCTATAACATATGTTTCTCTTAATTAATAATAGTAAGAGTGTGTAATACTTCTATAAGTTGAATAAATGATTAAGACAAACATTTTACTTGAATTTATGATAGGGTGAATGTAAAGTTTGTGTGGGTGTGCAGTTTTGGAGGATGAATAAGGTATACCCTTTGGTTTATGGGATCATAAGTAAAAATATAATCTTTTTTGGTAGAACTAATGAAAAGAACATTATAGTTGACTCGAATGCGAACACATGGATATAAAGATCATTAAAATTTGAGTAAGTATAAAGAAGCTATGGTCTTTCGAAGTTAAGGTAAAATTTATACGAGAACGTAGTAAGTCCACTTGAAGTACGTGATGCATTTTCGAAGCTGATTAAAAAATACAGATTTTAAAGGCCAAAAATCGATATTTTATCCGGTTTTTACACATATACTTCCAGAGAACATAAGGTACTACCCCTTATCAGTTATGGATCTAAAAACATTAAATCAAAGGGGAAATTGAAGGGGATTTCACCAAGATTCATACATTACCTCTATATTGAAGGTAACCTCTATTACTACTTGTTAATCCCCTCATAAAATGTTGAATTGAGTTGAGGATGGAGAACCTTATTATTGTATAGCCATGTATATGTTATGAACTGATATGTATAAGGGTGATTAGGGCGGTGTACATCATAATCTACAAGCTTATGGTGTATAATTCATGATTGAATTCTTTATTTTAGATGATGAGTAAGATAAACCCTAATTGGTGAATTGGTGATTTCGTAGAAATCAAAATAATATTTGGATGAATTAAGTGGTAAGGATGAGGATTGGTGAAAGTATAATTAACTTTGGATTAATGGGTTAAGTCATGGTATTAAGTCGTGTATTAGCGAATTGTACCTTATGCAATAATGAGTTGTATATATGCACAAATGAGTATTGTCTTGATTGATTAAGTCGTATAAGTAACTTTATCATGGAGAATAACTAGAATATGAATGCTATTTGTGAATATAGTTTTGTATTGTTGAGTTGTGCATTGGTGATGATGCTTATATATACGTATTATTTTAGTGAGTGAATTGGAAGGAAAAAGAAAAAAGGTTGGAATATTAGAGTACCATCCATTTGAACCTTCATAAGGTGAATATCACATTCCTTTTTCTAGATTGTTGATATCTAAATAAGTGGTGTTTGTTATATATGTGAGGAGTAAAATATAGTATTTAAATTATTATTGATTGATATTGTGTAAATAACTATGTATCTTGTGGTAATAAGGTAGTGTTCTAGTATGTGAAATTTGGTGTATGGCTTAAAAAAATGTTATATACAATAGTTTGATGTTAAATGTGGTGTATATCGAATGGGGTGTGTTACACTTTTGGTAATTATTAATGAGAATTATTAGTGTTATAAGGTAAACCCCATTTAGTGTGAATTGTTGACGAGCCTTACTGGTTTCATAAGGCAATACCCATTCGGTGTGACTTACTAGTAAACCTTATTAGTATCGTAAGGCAATAACTATTGGTGTGCAATAACATTAGTGATATTTTCGAGTCTACTATGGTGTCATGAGATAATACCTATTTGGTATATATATATGTTGTTTATAAGTTAATTTATTTTGTGTTGTATGTTTGGTGTAACAATGACGTTAGTGTTAACTAATATTGATATTGAGTTGTTGATAAGTAGTTAGTAAGGTTATCTTAATAACTCGGTGTAATAGATGGTTGTGTTTAATCGGCGGTGTCTAAACAAGGAAAATAAGCAATTGTGTTTAACTTATGATGGATTAATACAAAGAAATCTCCATTAAAGTATCAATATTTTGGGCCAAATTACGGTTTAATGATAAATTAATTTTTTTTTACAAAAAATGTCAGATTACCGGCTAAAACTTCGGAATAACCCTTTTTGGCCGGTTTCACAAATTTAGCATGTATCTTGTCATTTTTCGTTAATTTGGTCAAAATATTGAGAGTTTTCTAAAGATTACGTTATTGTTTATCAAAAACCAAAACATTGAGACTTTTTGAAGATTACCCTTGAACTAATGTACATTATTATTAACAAATCATTTATAAAAAAAATACAGTTGTTGCTAATTTCTAGGAATGGAAAGCTAGACTAAGTACCACCCCCCATATTTCTTGCTAACAACTTCAATTATGTTCTTCTTATGTATCGTTATAGGTGTCATGATGAGATGCAATATATGGTTGTTCCTTTGATGTTGCTGTTCCTATGATGTGACATTTTCTCTGATGTCGGTGCTCCTCTTATGACAACTTCTATTAAACTTCTCATTTAAAGTTCATTTTTTCACTCTCGATGGATGTGTGTTAGCCAATGTTTGTTAGCAGATAAGGTATACAGGTTAGGTGATAGTTAGGTTAGAGAACATAAAAAGAACACCAATATGAAATGAACCAATCAACAATAATATACATTAGACTAAGTACCCCGCGCCCCAATATTGTGTGCTAACAACTTCAAACTCTCTACTTTCCTTTTATATATCAGGTTGGGTGTCATAGTGATATGCACTATGTGGATGTTCCTTTCATGTTGGTGTTCATCTTATGTTCTCTAACCTAACTACCACATAACATGCATATCTTACCTGGTAACAACCATCGACTAACATACATCCCTAGAGAGTGAAAAATAAACTTTCAATGAAAATTTAAATAGTTGTCATAAGAGTAACACTAACATCAAAGGAACATCAATATAAGAGAAACACCAACATCAGAGGAACACCTACATAGTAAATCTCAACATGACCCCTTTAATGATACATAAAAAGAACGTAATTGAAGTTGTTAGCAAGCAATATTAGGGGTGGGGTACTTAGTCCACCTTTCCATTCCTAGAAATTAGCAACAACTATATTTGTTTTGTTTATATATGATTTGTTAATAACATTGTACATTAGTTCAAGGGTAATCTTGAAAAAAATTCTTAATATTTTGGTTATTGGTAAAAAATAATTTAAGACTTTTTGAATATTAATCTGCAAAATCAACAGAAAAAGATAGGATACCAGATAAATCTGCGAAACCAATCGAAAAAGGTTATTCCGAAGTTTTAGCCAGTAACTTGTCTTTTTTATTAAAAAAAAATAATTTTGGGTTAATCCATAGACTAGCCCAAAATATTTGGATTTTATCATATATTTCCCATTAATAAACAATCGTATCTAATAAACTACCACATAATAGACTGTTGAGTTTAATAACTAGCGGTATGAGATATAGTTATACTTGTTGGATTGATTTGTTGGAAATTGATGGGGATGGTTGTTCTAATGTTAATATTTTTTATAGAGGTGGTAGGTGAAAATCATACATGATACACGTGGAAATGGATATCTACCTTGTGATTTAATAATGGCAATGCTCTATGCAGGTGGCTACGGGTATCCATTTGGTGTCAGTGTTAGCCATATATTATTAATCGTGACAATGAAGTAAGTCGTAAGTTGA
The DNA here is from genome assembly GCF_002870075.4 of Lactuca sativa. Classification (NCBI taxonomy): domain Eukaryota; kingdom Viridiplantae; phylum Streptophyta; class Magnoliopsida; order Asterales; family Asteraceae; genus Lactuca; species Lactuca sativa. Next base: position 37,816,945 of record NC_056628.2, read on the forward strand.
GTACCTTGTAGTTACAGTCGAGTATGTTAATTATATTATGTTCAGTATAACTATGTAGTAATATTAATAAGGTGTCATTTACTACATAAAGACTACTTTAGGGTGCTGTTTAACAAATAGGCCAGTCACACAACGGGCATTTCATGATTACATATGTTATGTTGGTGGACCTTATAATGTGAACATTGGTGTTAATACTCGATGAGTTTTATGGTATGATCAATTGAAAGACATTATGATATTAAAATGGTGGAGTTATTTATGATAAAAAAAATGTTGAAAAGATTATATGTGTATAATGTGTAGATTTTTCACTAAGCTCTTTGCAGCTTTTTATTTTGTTGTTGTGCATTTCAGGTTATAGACTTAATCAGGATGTAAAGTTGTAACAGAGAGATGGTAACACCCGGTTCGGACCGCCGTTGTAATTTATTTTATACGATACTTAATGATAAATACTTATATCTAACTATTTATCATTACACCATTTGACTTTATATTTTTAAAAAGAAAAAATTTTAGGTGTACTTTCTTTTAAAAACTCGTGTATTACATCATCATCTTCATGAACAGCTTGTGTTCTTTGATAGGACAATGATGGAGGTTGATGACATTGGTGGGTCATGCATTATGACAAAGAGGATGATTAGAAGGTCATGGAGAAGTATATTCATATGTTATCTGTAACGAATCGAATTTCTATACATCTAATCTAAGGGAAATATCAAAGTTTCAGTATATTTGCAGAATTCTACTTTATTTAAAACACTTTACTTCCCAAGACAAATCATGAGTTTACAATAAAATCTTCCATACATAAAAGAACAACAAGGGAAATTACATAAATAACAACCTATTATCTATTTTTCCTTGTGCTCATGTCTTCTCTTCTAGTACAACAGATGCTACAACCTAAACCTACAAAACATAAACATATATGTAGTATCTGACACAAAGGGTTTGGTGAGTTATTCTTCTATCTCTCTTATCTTTCCTTCCTTATTTCTCTTTCTAATACTCTGTCATCTAACTCCTTCTATTAATAGAATACACTGCTATTCTTCTCATTCATCTATCTCATCCATCTTTCTCTAATCTTTCTCTCTTTCTTTCATAGCATACACCAGTATCTTTTCTTTAGTCATCTACCTCTTTCTCTGCTCTATTCTTTCTTTATACTCTCTCTTTCCCTCTCTCTCTCTCTCTTTATCTCTCTCTCTCTCTCTCTCTCAGGCCTCTTAACATGCTCTTCTCATACTCTTATCTTATCCTCTTAACAGGCTCTTCTCATACTCTTATCTTAGCCTATTAACAAGCCATTCTCATACTTTGTATATACTCTAACTCAGCCTCTATCTCTATCTCTTCTCTTAGCCTCTTAACATGCTTTTCTCAAACTCTACATATACTTTATCTATGTCTCTTCTCTACTCTTATGCCTCAACACACTTTCCTCATTTAGACCCAACGTCCACATCTCATACTCTAAACTATGGGAACAACATCTCACTTTTATTTTGGGAACGTTCATCCATTCTTACCCTTCTATCTTATGATCCCTTGTGGATCCTTAATCTTTCTTCTTACTCTTGAATCCCTCACGGACACTTAACCCCTCGTGGGTTACATCTAAGTTCTTTATAAAGAACTCTTTTATCTTGTTCCTCACAAGGAACCTGTGTCTTTTTTCTCTAACCATACATCATATGGATTCTCGCAAGAACTATCTATCTATACCCCAAAAGGATCATCCATCTCTTTCCCCGTAGGGACGTAACCTCATTCCCGAAGGAACCATACTCATTGTCCCCATATGAGCATCTACACTATTCCTGAAAGAGTCATACTCTATTTATTGTCCTCGAAGGAACCGTACTCTTGTCCCGAAAGGAACCATACTCTTGTTCCTATAGGAACCATTATCTTATCCCCGAAGGAACATCTACTCTATTCCTGAAGGAATCATACTCTACCTATTGTCCCCAACGGAAGCATACTCTTGTCCCCGAAGGAACCACACTCTTGTTCCCGCAGGAATCATTATCTTGTCCCTGAAGGAACCATACTATTGTTCATGTAGGAACCATACTCTTGTTCCCGTACGAACCTTACTCTTATTCCTGGAGGAATCTCTACCTCTTTATCTATATCTTTGTTAGGTCACTCATAACATAACACTTGTCCCTTGGACAATATATATTCTTTATCTCATATAGAGAACTACTAATATTTCTCTACTAGTAGTTACCTCATTAAGTACTTATGCTTTATCTATGTCTAGTATCATATAGTATTCTACACAATACTAATGCTAGTTGGACATACATCCTTACTCCTATGATTATATTGTATATAATCATCTTCTATCTCTTAGATATTTAGCAAATAACATTCTTATCTAAACCCACATATTCTTTGTACACATACATGATCTACTACATGTATTTTGTGTATACCTCTTACATACTCTTAATATGTGTACATGCTCTGATCTATGTTCTTACACACATATTCTTCATCTTTCTTCATCTTTACTTGGGGATATTCACTTAGGTGCTGTTTGTTTTTCTATAAAAACATTTTCAAACCACCTATTGTTGCGCGGCGCAACACACGCGCAGTACTTTCCCTCTCGCAGCAGTTTGTTTTTTCGAAGACTTCAGACTACAAAACCTCTGCGCGTGTACTGCGTGGCGCAACACTTGACTTGCCTCTTCTAACCTCTTCAACTTTCATTTTTTCTAAGTGTTTTTTTAAGAATTTTTGTATAACTTTTTTTTTTTTTTAATTTTTTTAAACTTTGATTTTCTTAAATTTTTATTTACGGATGTGACACAATTTATTTTTATAATTTCCACAATTTTTTTAACTTGATTTTTTTAATTTTTTTACCGTTTTATTAATAATATTTTCAATTTCAGTTGTATCTTTTTTAGCATGTGTAATTTTTTACGAACTTTGTAGACAACATTTGCAATACTTTCTTAATTTTTTTTATTATTTTTGTTTTTTTAATGTTTTTTAAAATTAGTTTTTTTTCTAGAATAAAACTATTAGCTTCTTTTACCATTTTTTAAAGTTTTTTTTAAAAGTTTTATATTTTTGTTTTTTTACATGTTCTTTTTATTATTATTTCAATGTTTTAAAACTAGAATTATTAAATTTCGATGTTGAGAACTATTTTCAGTTTATAAAGTTAGTTTATTTAAATTTCAGTTTACTGCAACAGTCTGCAGATGTTAAAAAACAAACATGCTTCTTATTACAGGCTGCAGCCGTTTGTTCCACCTCTTCTGCTACAGAGGATTGCAGAGGTGGTCTGCAGACTTCATGAATTTTCGCTTCGAAAAAACAAACAACACCTTAGTCCCCCAAGCTCTAATATATATATATATATATATATATATATATATATATATATATATATATAACATAATCTAAAGAGAGAGAGAGAGTGAGAAGTAATAACTCACCTTACTAGTTAGTGAAGACTAATTGTCCTACTTTGGCTCCTTTCCTTAACTGATGCATCTTGATCCATCTTCTTTGCTCTTAGTTCTATTCATGCATACATACAAGTTCTTAATAATTCTCTTAGCCTATTAAGAGCTTTTGACCCTCTAATTTAACATAAACAGTTAATGGATCATTAATATATCTTTTCATTCTCTATATCTTAATCTCAATCAATTAATGAGTTAGGCATCCCTTATGTTCTATCTTGTAACCACGTCATGGTTACCTATTAAGTACGCCGCGATGACATTTAAACCCGAGGCCATTGGTTATGTAAACTCTTGCCACGTCGTGGCTTGCTACTTACCACGCCGTGGTACTCTACCTCCACGACATCCTACTTTGGCCAACACGTCATGGTGCCCACACACCGCATCGCAGAGAAAAGTACATTGCCCTTTCTCTCTTAAAAAGAATGATACGTCTAACCCCTTTTACCTATCTTCGTGTCGTGGACATCTAGTTACCGCACCGTGGTAAATGCTTGACAACAGTCCCTTGGCTGATTCCATTCCATCTTTGGGAAACTTTTGTCTCAATTTCTAACCTTCGTTTCTTACCGTTTTTATATGTTATTTAAATCCGTGAGGAGGTGGGAACATACTCTACACTTCTGTTAAGTCATATCTCACTGACTTAATAGGGGTCTTAATCTATTAAGTTACAAAGTTGGCCTCAAAAAGCATAGAATTTTCATTTTACCCTTTTAGCCAAAATGCATATTCTCATGCATTATTTCTCTTGAAGTTACTCATATAAACTCTACTGAGTGACTTAAACCCTTATTGGCCATTTTCATTAAGTTACCACTCCATATTCTTATCTTTTACTCATAAATGACCAAATATCCCTTTTGGTCCATATTTGACTAAAAGTGAACTTACTCTAAATTTCAAGTTCTTATAATCTCCCATCCTTTATGGGATTCTGCAGCACCCATACACTACATGCACGTCATACTTATCATGTTTCAACTTTACCAATTCATCACTTGATTCACAACTTTTATATCTCTTGTCTCATAACCCACTTTCCAACATACAAATTCTTAGGGTACTTATCTTCTCTAGTCCACAGCTGCTCGCAAGTAAGCTGCTATAACTTTCTTATTTCTTATTTCTTCTTTCTTGCTATATACTTGATACATCTAAAAGATGTATCTTCTCATACATACTATTTTCTTACATTAGGAGTTCTTAGACTCCCAATCTTTCTAACTTCTCTTTTCTAGATGACATTTAGTCATTATATTCTCTATTGGGACTCTACACCCAACTCTAGACTCTTTTCATGATTTTGTTATCTTCTCACTTCCATATGTTGTTTCTTAGTCTTTTTCTTATTGTCCCTTATTATACATAAGGTTCAATCTTTCATACTTCTCTAACAATTATTCGCAAATACACTGTCATAACATACATATGCATATCGTTACATACTCTTACGGGTCCATCTTTTCCCATTGTAGAAGCTACACCCCCTATTCTTTCTCTCTTATAGGCACACTAACAAAGTGTCCTGTTACTCTACATACTCTACATCTTACGTCCATAGAAGTATTGACCCGTCATTCTATTGTTTCTTAGCTCTTAACACAACTATAATGGAACAATTTCTACTATATTTCTCTTTCTCTTAAGTGTCCATCATGACACTTGTTGCACCATTTTTTATTTATCTACACATCCTTCTTTGTTCTTCTCTAATCTATCTCTAGTCAGTGTTATCTCTATTGCATTTAAGAAAATGGTGCAATCTCTACTCATCTCGTACATTGCCTAAATGGAAATGTACTTTCTTCTATACATGGCCAGTTGCTCGCAAGCAATAGAAATATACTCTAGTACTCACAAGTAATCTTATTTACTCTTTAGATCTTACTAAGATAGGCTTACTCTATATTTCTTTTCTTTCTATGGGTATACAACCCTTTTACTCTTTTATGTCCCCATTTCTATCTTTATCCTTTTTGATCCCTCTTTCTGTCCCCATTCTTTACCTTTATTTCTTTTCTTCTTTGGTACACATACTCTATCTAGTGTCCATCTACAAGGACACATTATCTCTAACACATCTTTCTTAATGATACATTAGTATCATTCTTTCTACATACTCTTGGCATCTATTTAACTATAAAGTCCATTTTTGGTCATTTTGCCAAATGACCCTTCTTTCTTTATTTTATTCACATTCTAGACCCAAACCATCAAGGCTGATCAATCTATTACTCTTTAACTATTTAGGTTATTTATCTTCACATATCTTCATCTGTGTACCATAATCTTCTTGCATGATTTATCACAAAACAATCCCATACTCTCTTCTTCTCATCTATCTTCCACAGTTTGAGACTAGGAATGGCTACACCCAAACCTAATCCAATCAAACTATGGCTCTGATACCAAGTCTAACGACCCAAATTTCTATACATCTAATCTAAGGGAAATATTAGAGTTTTCATATAGTTGCAGAATTCTACTTTATTTAAAACGCTTTACTTCCCAAGAAAAATCACGGGTTTAAAATAAAAATATTACATACATAAAAGAACAACAAGCAAAATTATATAAATAGCAACATATTATCTATTATTCCTTATGATCTTGTCTTCTTTTCTAGTACGACATCTACTACAACCTGAACCTACAAAACATAAACATTTTGTAGTATCTGACATAAAGTGTTTGGTGATTTATTCTTCTTTCTTTCTTATCTTCCTTCTTTATTTCTCTTTCACGTACCATGTCATCTAACTCTGTCTCTTAATAGCATACATTTCTATTCTTCTCATTCATCCATCTCATCCATATTTCTCTAATCTTTCTCTCTTTCTTTCATAGCATACACTGCTATCTTTTCCTTTCTCATCTACCTCTTTCTCTTCTACATTCTTTCTTTTGACTCTTTCTCTTAGGCTTCTTAATAGTCTCTTCTGATACTCCTCTCTTATCCTCTTAACAGACCCTTCTCATACTATGTATACACTCTAACTTTGCCTTTATCTATATCTGTTCTCTTATCTATCTCTTCTCTTAGCCTCTTAACAGACTCTTCTAAAACTCTACAAATACTTTATCTCTATCTCTTCTCTAGTCTTATGCCTTAGCACAATTTCCTCATCTTGACCCAACAATCACATCTCACACTCTAATTTATGGGAACAACATCCAAATCTATGTATTGGGAACGCTCACCCAATCTTACCCCTCTCTCTTATGATCCCTTGTGGATCCTTAATCTTTCTTCTTACTCTTGAATCCCTCACGGATTTCTTACACTTAACCCCTCATGGGTTACATCTGATTTCTTTACAAAGAACTCTCTTATCTTGTTCCTCGCAAGTAAGCTTTCTCTTTCTTCTCCAACCATATATAATATGGATTCTCGCAAAAACCATTTATCTATATCCCTAAATGATCATCATTTATCTCTTTCCCTATAGGGACATAACGTAATTCCCAAAGGAATCATATTCCTTGTCCTTGTAGGAACATCTACTATATTTCCTAAGGAATCATACTCTACCTATTGTCCCCAATGGAACCATACTCTTGTTCCTATAAGAACCATGATCTTGTCCTCAAAGGAACATCTACTCTATTCCCGAATGCTTCATACTCTACCTATTTTCCTCGAAGGAACCATACTATTGTCCCCGAAGGAACCATACTATTGTTCGCGTAGGAACCATGGTCATTTCCCAAAGAAACCATATTCTTGTTCCCATAGGAACCATACTTTCTTTCCCATAGGAACCTTACCCTTATTATTGAAGTAATCTCTACCTCTTTATCTTTATCTTTGTTATGCGACTCATCAAATAACACTTGTCCCATGGATAATCTATACTCTTTATATCATCAAAAGATCTTCTAATCTTTCTCTACTAGTACTTAACTTATTATGTACTTATTTTTTTATCTACGTCTAGTATCATATAACATTCTACACAGTACTAATGATAGCTAGACATACATACTTACTCTTATGATTATATTGCATATAATCATCTTCTATCTCTTAGGTATTTAAAAAATATCCTTCTCATCTAAACCCACATAATCTTTGTATAAATACATGGTCTGCTACATGTATCTTGCATATACCTCTTACATACTTTTAATATGTCTACATACTTGTTAACGTATCCCACTAAGAATACATCAAGTGTAACAAAGCTCATGTCTGATAGATGTGGCAGCCAAGGATCAATGTACACCTAGCGCCGAGACCGCTCCCTCGCCCTCGTGATCTCAATGATTATTCCTTGGCTCCTAAGCGCTGAAGCGAACTCAAAGACAAAAAGGTACCAGTTGTCTCCCAGAGCGACAAGTGTAATACTTAGGGCCATGCCTACTACGGGTCATGCACCAAAGACAGCTAAGCACTAGTGGAGCACCATCCACCAATGAGACGCTTGCACGTCCTGTCGGCCCAACAGGGACCAAAATGTATCATCAGGATCTTTTCCCTTCCATGACAGGTATAAATACAACCCTTCTCCTTCACGAGAAAGGGGTACCTCTTACTCACTCTTCTGCTAAACCCATACCCACTCAACTAGATACTAACTTGACCATCGAAGCTTCGTTCTGAGAGCCCATCCCGAATGACGACTGACGACCTTTTTCTCTGTACTATGATTCTCAAGATTAAACCATTTGGGACAACAAGAGGCGACGTTAAGTATGGGGCACATATCACAACATCTAGCGCCATCTGAACACGTACGCAGAGCTACACAACCTGTGAAACGACACTAGACTTCGACAATGGCGGATAAAGGTGCCACGCTACCATATTGATGGGAAACCTAGTATGCACAAGTAAAGCAACCTACTAGCATCTCTAGGTTCACCCATGCCAAAAACACAATCTTCTCTTAGCACACGAGTGAGGTCGGCCCATAGTTTTGCATCGGACCATACATCCGACCTGTGACCTTGGTCATCTACTACAATGATCTTCTCAACCATAACAGTCAACAACGCCACCTAGTCAACCAAACCCAACACCAGCATGAAGAACGTGAAACTGCGCAAAAACCTAGGCGAAGACCAAAAAAAGTGGGAAACCTTAGCAAACAAAAGGTCGCGAAACGAGCACACACATAATCAAAGGAATGACGTAGATGAGCTATCACGGAGCGTTGAAAACATCGACTTCTCGTCAGCAGACCCTCATCCCTAGACCTGGGACCTCATGGGCCCACTCCTCATTACAACATGCATACACTAAAAGTGGATCCACCCGTCTACATAGATAATGGCAACAACACCAACATCCTATACGAACACTGGTTCAGGTAACTACCAACCTCCTGGAAAGAAGACCTAAAACCATAAACTAGGAGCCCATTGGTGGGCTTCACAGGGCACAACCTATGGCCACTAGGCACCATACGACTCCCTCTCACGCTAGTTAGTCATGATGGAGAGAAAGCATAACACGCGCAATCGAGTTCTATGTAATACGATACCTGGCAGAACAAAACATCTTGCTGGGACGGCTGACACTATTCCAACTACAAGCCATACCGCCAACCATTCACAAAACAGTCAAATTCAGCACACACGCGAGCTCAGACATAATCGTCGCTGTGACAACCCGAAATTTTCCATTCAAATCAAACCACATCAATCCAATAGAAGTAGAGCAGTTTCAGTGAGAATTCAAACTTTTGGAATAAGTTTGGCAGTTTTAGGGTTTTACCCCTAAGGAGTTATTAGGAGAGTGGTTGCACTAGGATTTTGTGCAACACTGTAAATCCATTACTCTAAGTCATTAGAATCCATTCCAAGAATAGAAATATTTTCTGCCAAAAATCTCTGGACTATAAATAGAATTCTGAACCAAATTGGTTCATTATTTGATTTCCAATTAGAGAAAAGCCAAATACTCTCTCACGGATCTTCGGGTTTTTATCCCAGATTGTGAGTCTACTTCCCTAAATGTGTTTTAATACTTGTTATATGATTTATAACATTGATTTCATGTCCAAAACACAAGATCCGGGAGTTTACCGCCCAAGAACGTTCTTGGGGAGTAAACTCCAAAATCAAGCCTAAAGGCCACATAGTCCCATTTCCGTGTTAGGCAACTAACTAAGGACCTAGTGTATGATCATTGGAGGCTAGAAACAAATCAAAATCACTTAGTTTGAGGAATTTACGGCCAAGGAACCCCCTCTTGGGCCGTAAACTCCAAGTAAAGGGCACAAATGAGTGCCTTGTGATCCCTAGCCTTAGAACAAACACCTAGAAGCTTTACACTCATGATTTATGCCATCAAAACCCTTAGAAATCATTTCTATAAGGGAGTTTACGGCCAAGAAACTCCTTGGGCCGTAAACTCCAAGTTTTAGGTTCCAAAATGCCTTTAAACTCTTCCTAAGGCTTAGTATTCATTTTTGGCATGTACCTTAATGTGTTTAGGACCTAGAAAACACATAAAAAGCATAAGTGTTTGAGAGTTTACGGCCAAGAGTATTTCTTGGGCCGTAAACTCCTTAAATGGGGTCAAAGGACACCCTAGACACTTCCTTAGGCCAAGAAACTTTTAGGGCAAGTACTTAGATGAGGTATGGACTAGTTAAAATTCTTAGGACCTCATGTGTGAGGGAGTTTACGGCCCAAAGAGTTCTATGGCCGTAAACTCCATCAAATGGTCCCATTTAGTGCCTTAAACCTCCCTTAATCCAAGTATTGAAGCCTAGACTTGTTCCTAGAATTGTTAGACACTTGAAAAGACAATAAGAACCCTCCCAAGGGAGTTTACGACCGTAAACTCCAAGGGAAAAGGGTCTTTGGGCCGTAAACTCCCCTTAGGAGTCAATATGGTGCCTTAAACTCTTGCCTAGCCTTGAAACAATTCCCCTCTAAAGTTGTAGTACTTATAAACCCCATTTCATGGCTTGTTTGAGAGTTTACGGCCAGGAGCTTACTCCCCTAGCCCGTAAACTCTAATGATTATGGTCTTTTGACCTTAAACTTCCATTAGGGGCATTGCACTCCTTTATTGCAACCCATTTGCCTCCTAGCACTTGACCAAAAGTGTTGTCCTCGCGCTTAAATGTTGTTACTTGTATAATTAGTGTTATAATCACTAATTATTTATATACATATGTCTTCATATGTAATTAGGATCACTGTGTGTGTCTAAGTCATCACTTGACACCAAGCACTTGTCCGATCCTTCCGTACGATAACAGCCCGTTCATTTCCAGTCACATACTGCAGGTGAGTTCATACCCCTTAACTAATGTTTTAAACTATTTCAAATGTTTTATGGGGGGGGGGGGGGGGATACAAGTAGAATCATGCTACTTATTATGTCAATCACATGTGATTAGTAAGTTGGATTATATTACTTATTACATCAATCACATGTGATTAATATACAGCATTCAAAAGATTTGGCTACTCATTAGCCGTTTTACCAAATAGTTTTCCTTCAAAAGATTTTTATAAACATTTTATATGTTTTCAACTACTTATTACACTGTACTTCTTACTCTGTCATCATATTTCAAACTCATTTACAACTGTGTTTTATCAAACAAATGTTCTTTGTACTTATACTGTTTTATCAAACTTATGCCTTCAAATTGTTTTATAGATTGACATCAAGTCGATCTTTCTTTAGACTAATATTTATATTTCAAATGTTACTAAATTTATTTATGCTTTGATATTATAAAATTGCATGCCTCTATATGTATAGTTATATAAGGAATGTTTAAAAGGCTTAGGAAGGCTATCCACCCTATTTCCTTTTCGCGCTTGAGATGTGGTCTGGTGGGATATCGGATACTCGTCCGAAAGTCGTTTAAATATTTGTTATATATCATGTGTACGTATAAAGTCATAAAAGGTCCTTCCAGTTCATCCTATGCCCTTGGGTAGCAAGGGTATACATCCACGTCCATACGTACTACTTAGATTACTAGTAAGCTACCATATGGGTAGTTCAGGAAGATACTAGAACCAATACTAGAACGCGATATCATACAATGGGTCAGTTCATTCATGAGTCAATACGTATACAGATATACTAGAAACAATACATATACAGATATACTAGAAACAGTACATATACAGATATACTAGAAACAATACATATACAGATATACTAGAACGCTTACGTAACAATACTTGCTAGATAGAGAGAACACATATTTCAGCTAGCACACGTAGAACATTTCAGTACACCAGTGTACAATTTCATGATCACACTTACATGAATACGCTTACATATACATATACATATACATATACATAGAACAGACGTCACTAGGGGATATAGCTCAGAACCAGTTCAGGATCTAACTATACTGATAAATCACACTACAATTGTGATTGGTATATCGAGTATACATGATCATAGTAATGTGGATGCTCACGGCTTGCACTCATGCAGGGGTCGTGGGTAGGTCCTAAAATCCCTCTGATAGGGGAGCGAAACAGTCTGGGATCTAGACATCACATTATACCTTATCCCTCAAATAAGGCAAGTTGAGTATCGATGTACTGATATATATACACATATATATCCAAATACTATGGTACTTGGAAGTATTACCCTAGACTTAAGGTAATAGGTACGGTTGTAGTTCGACACTACACCATAGTACCATTTCTTTCCTATTGCATTCACCTAATGAATTCTTCATAGGAAGCACGGTAATGTAGTTACTATCTGTTGATAATTAGTAGCCCTTTTAGAGCTACGATTTAGTACTACGTTAATTTTTCCAGTACATATTTTAGTGATGACCTCACTTAAACAAAATTGTACAAACTATATTTTCGGATAATGATAGTTATACTTTGGAAAAACACATACTCTTACAAGAGACACACACACAGAACAGTTAGGTCTTGGTAGAAGACACCTTCACATACTAGAAGGAATCATAGGGATTCTAGGGTTTTTCAAACGCTTACAATTCATATACATTTACAAATTCTTACAATACATAGACTTACAAATACTTACATACAAATTAAGACACTAAATGCTTATGATCTCACCAGCTTTAAAGCTGATACTCGTTTTCAAAATTACTTGTATCCTCAGGTCATCATAGACAGGTACCGATGCAAGGAGAAAGGAAGATGAAGCTTATTCAAGACTTATCTTTCATTTTGATTTATGCTTTAGTGTTTATCAAAATTTGACAGAATACAATTGTATAATAATTATTTTATTAATGCAATGGATGATGTTTTTGCTTGTTTACTACTTTACATTGTTGTTGATATTAAACATGACGTCCTCCGCCCCAGAACGTTTCCGCCGTTCTTGGTTTTGGGGTGTGACAGTCGCTAGTATGCCATGTCGGAAAATCTGCCACCAAATCCTCACAGCCCTGGAGTTGGTTTGAACTACCAAAAATTTCAAGGAGGACCACTCAACGGAAAACCAAACCATACACCCGGATCACACAGACCGTGGTATGATCGAGCATAGTCTGAATATCGTGTCGGGTAGTGCCCCAGTATAACAGAAAAAAGGGGGCATGCGGGTGATAGAAGCAAAGTAATCAACGAGGAAGTAGAAAAGCTAGTAAGAGCAGGAATCCTCAGAGAGGCAATTTTCCCAACATGGATAGCAAATCTAGTGATGGTAAAGAAGCATGACAGATCATGGCGGATGTGTATTGACTACTCTAAAATAAACAATGTGTGCCCAAAAGTGAAGGGTTTTGAGCATTCTGACACTCCAATGGTGTACATGCAACCCTAGAAACCTTGGATCTATGTTTTACTATGATACATGCAAAACTTGTTTTGCCAAGGTTTATATCCTATCTAGCATACATGGGGAACTTTTAAACATAAAAGTAAGCAAGAAAACATACCTTGTAGTAGATTGGATTCCTTGAAAACCTTGTGAGCCTAGCACCTCAAGTGTGATGCCTCAAATTCCTCACACAACACCAAATGCACTTGGAATAACTTAGAGAGAAATGAAGAACACTTAGAAATCGGCTAGCCCTCACTTGTATGTCTTAGTCGCCGATTTTGGTGAAAAAATGCTTATATAGTGTGTTACAATTAGGGTTACACCATGTAAACCCTAATTGTCATGACTTTTCATTTCCATGACCCATGGGTCTATAAACACCATGGAGCATCCTATGGGTTTTATCCCAACTTGACAATCCACGAAGCATTAGCCCACTATATATGTATGGATGATTTACACAATCAACCCATCTATTTAACTAGTCTCCTTTTGATCACTTAACTAATTCCAAATTAATTCTTGATCAATACTAATTAAATAATATTATTAATATATTAGAACTTATAAATTATTAATAAACCTTAAGTGTTATTTCTCTCATTTTAGTCAATCCAAATGCATGATGCCATGCAACCCAAATGGACCATGCTAATCGGGTCAAGTACATTCCAGAAATATTTATGAACTTAGACACCTAATCCAACAAAAAAACCATCACCCCTTACCAGAAATAAACCAAAAAGTAGAATCCTTGGAAGTCTTCCGACTCACATGTTTCCTCAAGGCTTATAAAGGATACCATCAAGTTCAGATGCGAAGGGAAGACGAAGAGAAAACGACCTTCCTCACTAACCGTGACACATTTTGTTACCAGAAAATGTTGTTTGGCCTAAAAAATGTCGGAGCGACGCTCCAACGTCTGATGGACAAAATTCTCATAGACCAGATCGGAAGGAATTTCTAGGTCTATGTCAATGACATGGTCATCAAGAGTCGTGACGAAGCAGCACTGCTTTAAGATATCAAAGAAACCTTTATCACCCTGGCCCATGCATAAATGAAACTCAACCCAGGAAAGTGCACCTTTAGGGTGGAAAAGGATTAGTTCCTGGGATACCAGATAACCAAAGAGAGGATCACCCCGAACCAAGCCAAGGTTCATGAATTCCTTGACTCCACGACTCCTCACAGCATAAAGGGGGTCCAGGAGATAAAAAAAAGACTAACAACGCTTGACAAATTCATCGCTTGGTCGGCAGGAAAAGCTCTTCTACTTTTCCACACCTTAAAGGGTGTGTCGAAAAAACCCTGTTCAAATGGATGGTGGAGGCCAAATAAGCTCTACAAAGTATGAAGGAAGCCCTCCATCGAGTACCAGTCACGGCAAGCCCGCTGCCAGGAAAAACCCTCTATGTGTACCTTGCAGCATTCGACGAAGCAATATCTTCGGTGCTAACAGTTGAAAGAAACAAAAAACAATTCCCAATCCATTTTGTAAGCAGAGCGTTGCAAAGCCCTGAGGTCAACTACCCGGTTTTAGAGAAATTGGTCCTCGCACTGTTCTACGCAGCCATATATCTCATGTGCTACTTCCAATCCCATAAAATCGAGGTCCTTACTAGTTTCCCGGTGAAACAGATCTTGCTAAAACCAGAAAAGTCAGGAAGAGTTGCGAAATGGGCCATTGAGCTAGGTAAACATGACATAGAATACCAGCCTCAGATTAGCATCAAGGCCCAGACCATGGCGGACTTTCTGGTAGAAATCCTGACATGCTTAGAAGCATGACAACTGTTGTAGCCATAGACCCAATGGAACTAGAGGCAAGCAAAGACATATGGGAATTAAACACGGATGGTGCTGCGAGTAAAGAGGGATCTGGGGCGGGATTGATCCACAAGAACCCTAATGGGGATGAAATCATGTACGCCATGAGATTGAACTTCCAATTTCTAACAACGAAGATGAGTACGAAGCATTGCTCGTAGGCCTTCTCCTAGCACAAGAGGTCGGAGAGAAACACCTTTTGAATCTCAACGAATCTATGCTCATAACCAACCAAGTGAACGGCACATACGAGGCTAAATACCAGAGAATGCAAAAGTACCTAGAAGCAATGCGGAAATTAACGTAATCATTCAAGAGCTTCTAGATCAAGCAGACCCCCCTGGGGAGAAAACGAGGGAGGACGTTCTTAGTAAGCTAGCATGAACATCATTCAACTAAAAAGGTGTTGGTAGAAGTTCTCCAAGAAAGGAGCATCAATAACAAGCAGATTGATACAATAACAGAAACCCCGGACTTAACTAAACCATTCTTAGACTACCTTCAACATGGAGGCCTACCCGATGATCCCGAAAAAGCAAGAAGAATAAAGACCAAGGCCCCACAGTTTGTAGTAAAAGTTGACAACTATACAAGAGAGGAAACTTGGCACCATGGCTCAAATGCGTCGCCCATGAGGAAGGACGAATGCTCTTGGGGGAATGCCACACAGGCGAGGCTAGAGCACATGAAGGCACGCGAGCGCTCAACGGGACGATATCCGCCTAGGAGTATACTGGTCCAACGTATATAAAGACATCGCTGGCATCACAGATAAATGTCCAAAATTTCAGGCCTTCACCCACTTCCAAAATCAGGCCTCCACGACCCTAACCATCATCAGCAACCCTTGGTCTTTCCACCAGTGGGGCATAGATATCGTCGGGCCATTCCCAGCAGCCCCAGAGGGACTGCAATTCTTGATATTCACTGTCGATTACTTTACCAAGTGGATTGAAGCCGAGCCCTTAGCCACGGTCACGGGTAGAAAAATCATAAAATTTATGTGGAAAAACATCCTAACCAAATTCGGCACATCGGAGTCCTAATAAGTGACAATGGGACATAGTTTACCTTCGTAGCACACCTACAGGCCAACGGACAAACGGAAATATCAAACAAGATCATTGTCAATAGCCTAAAGAAACGCCTGATGAGATCCAAAAGGGCCTGGGTTGAAGAGCTACCGACAATACTCTGGTCATACCGGACTACCTCGAGGTCCAGCACAAGGGGAATACCCTTTAGCTTAACATACGGAATAAAGGTTGTACTCCCACTTTAAATTCTAAGTAAATCGTTGTGGGTGATAAGCTTCAATGCAAACACCAACGACGAAGAGTGATGTCATGATCTGGATGCACTCCATGAGAGTCCGCCCAGCTTCGACAGGCGGCATACAAGGCTCACGTCGAAAACTTCTACAACAAGCGGGTGCAAGCAAAAAAATTTAAGATCGGAGAATGGGTACTAAGGAAGAATGAATCCAATCACTTAGAGTTGCAGGGAAAGCTAAACTTTGTCTAAGGAGGACCTTACAAGGTCACCGACATACACCGAAACGAAGCCTATTCCTTAGAAGCCTAAGATGGAAGATCAATTCCCTGGACCTAGAATGCACAGAACCTCTGCCATTTCTACTCTTAAGCAGTAGATACAAGCAGGTTCGGCAAGAACCTAAGCAGATGGTCAAATCCTAGTGGGAAAGCAGGTAAATGCCATAGTGTAGCCGACCGTCGGCTCCTGCTGGGTAGCATTACCATCCCGTGAGGATGTTATCGACCGAGGAACGGAAGCTGGCAATTCCCAGCGAAGCACACGCACATGTATGTGTGTGTGTGTGTGTGTGTATATATATATATATATATATATATATATATATATATATATAGGGATGAGAATTTGGCCCAAAAACCCGAACCGAACCGAAAACCGAACCGAACCGAACCGAATCAGACCCAAATAAGCAATTCGATTCGGTTTTCGAGTATCTATATAAGGCTTATTCGGTTTTCGGGTTATTCGGTTCGGGTTACCCGAATAAGGGCTTATTCGGTCCAAAAGGACCGAACCGAATAAGAAAAGTCAAATTTTTTTCCACTTGCACGATTGCTTATTCGGTCTTGTGTTCTATTGATCGTTACCCAAAATACCCAAGTAATGTTTAATGTTTAACTTATATACCTATAGATAGATTTTTGGGTGTTTTAGATATTAGTGTTTAATAGGTTGCTTAATAACTATATCTTATGAATGTGGTGGTTGGATTTTACATTTTATATATCAAAAATAGTTAATCCGCGTTATTTGTGTTTATCATAAGCTAAAAAAGTCATACAAAATACACTATTTATAATCACATTGTAAATGTTATTTGGGTTATTCGGCTCCTTAATCATCTTGTACATGTTATTTGGGTTATTCAGGCTGGAACCGAACCGAATCGAATAATACCCGAACCGAACCGAACCCGTATTGCTTATTTGGTTCGGTTTTCGGTTCATATAATTACCCTTATTCGGTTTATTTGGGTTCGGGTCGGTTCGGTTCGGTTCCGACCCGAATAACATCCCTATATATATATATATATATATATATATATATATATATATATATATATATATATATATATATATATATATATATATATATATATATATATACGTCACAAAAAGAGGAAAAATAACGATAAGGGTCCTCTTTCCTAAAGCTTGGTATACGTCACAAAAGAAGGTCACACACATTTACTAAACGACAACAAGGACTAATCATCCATGTCGTTCGAGAGAAAATATTGCAAGAAGATGACCATAGGTTTTAAAGGCTCATCACTTTTCTCTAAAAATATGTTAGTAAAATCTAAAGGGCCACGACTCCTGACTGGAACTAAATAGAGGATTCAAAGGATCATAACCTTTCCCTCGAAACACATAATACCTAAGTCTATGGGCCTCGAGGTCACGATCTCAACCTGTCTTAGACGATTGAGGCCAGAGTGCGACCCTCCTAGGCCCAGGTCTTAAAGCAAAACCCTGTAAAGCGGACAAACTAAACTTTGTGTCCAAAGATAGGACGATGCCTTGACCCTATGAAGGCAAACCAATGACTCAAATGGGAGCCATACTTAAGGTACTCACAGTACAAAAAAAATGAAGAGCACGCGCACCACAAAGGCCAACATTAACCTTTGCTGTGAACCGCCTGGGACGACAGGAAAAAGCACAATAAGCCAGAAATAATGAATGCATCCAAAGTTAAAATTGGTAAATTATCCACCGGACATGCCAAGATTTCAAGGCCACACATGGCCATAAAACGAAACAACAACAAAATAATGCTAGCCTGAAGTTGACAAAGCTCAAATATCACGAGCAGAGAAGGATAGGGCATGATCACCAAATTCAGAGTCACAACATAGCTGGTGAACTCCGACAAAATCCAATTTGCCCAAGCAAAGATCTATGGTGAAATCCGTCTCGCCAAAGGCCTTCACAGACGAATGCATGGCATCGGAAAACTGCGCCACAAAACTCGGCCTCGATGGATCATACTTACCGGCAGCCACCTGCTTCTACACGATCTCCTTGCCACTCTCCACATCGGCGGCCATACATGTGGCCTTCACACGTCGAACCCCAAGGTCAAACTTATCGCTTTCAACAACACGGTCAGCCACATGAACCACACCCTTTTGAAGGACCAAAGCAAGATCCTCTTCTAAAGCTTTCCTCTTCAACACCTCTACCTTTAGCTCCCCGCCCTATTGTTTCATACGCTCCTCCAAAGCACGCCTTTCTACCTACAAGCTCTGCACCTTCTAAGACAAGCGACCCACCTCCTCGTCCAGGAACGACACCTGGTCCTCGACGGCAGACTTCTTTCTCGATAACATGGCATAGCACTCATCTAATTTAAGCCTCTCCTATTCCAAGAACGATGCCCTATCCATGAACTTGTCGCGATCAGCCTCGACAACAGTCGACTTCGCCAAATTGGCCCCAATGTAACGAAGAAGACCAGCTGCAACGAGTAAGTAAGGAGCGACTTGGGCTACGGTGAATTGAAGCTCGTCCACCATATAGGAATAAGACAGAAGGTCAAGTGACTCAAATGTAGCTGGAGGAAACGCATGTCGACACCACTCGTGGGCGTCAGCCTGATCCGAAAGGTTCCATCCAGGAAGAAACACTTTATAGGAACCCGACAGTGGTGAACCATCCCCAGAAGACATATCTACTGCCCCCTTCCGACGGACAAGAGAACCCCGTTGTTCTCAGCCTCACCCCATCTGACGACCGAGGGACATAGTCGTCAACAATATCCATCACCAAAGGAGAATACACAAGCAAAGAATCAATGTGGCGTCGCTTACATAGTCGTTTGTGAATCGAATCGACACCACTACCATCCGAAAGAGCAGACTCCACCAGCACAACCCACCGTTTAGAGATCACTCAGCCCCTGCTGAAGGGTGGCTCCCCAGCCACAGGTAGCCCATCAGAACTAAACAATAGACCAGGGCTAAAAGAAGTAGCGGACCACCATCCCCCAACAGCTCACGGAAAGATGAATACTTCCACCCGAGAACTATGAGTAGGAGCCGGAAGATCATCAACCAAAGGCACTTCATGGTACTGCAGCTCGCCCTTGAACTGAACACACAACATCATCATAAGGGAAACAATCTCCTCAAAACTTGTGATCAGATAAGCAACACAAACCAATTGCTCTCATAATCAAAAGAATCACCTAGCAAAAAAAGAAGAACAGAAGGGGGGGGGGGGGGGGCAGGGAAGTGATACTTACCATCCTTTTCCATATAAAATTGGGGCATCATCCATCTGGCTTGCCAACCAGCACTCGTCCATGCTACCGCCAATATGTAGTCTGACCACTCATCCTCGTTGAAACAAATCCTCTTCAACGCTTGAGCAGTGGACAAACTGGCGCCCGGCGGTCGAGGAGCCCGCTCCGAAGAGATCGACACACGAGGATAACCAGGACCAAATAGGTTGTTGTTAACCCACAACCACTGGTCTTGCTAGTTCTTCCAAGGTTCCTTTTGGTTAATGATGAATGCGTGCATATTGTGACACTGAGAAAAAGTATGGATGCCAGATTGGGTGGAGGAGTTGAAAAGGGTCTAGAAAGCTCAAAAATAGGGAAGCACAACCAAGGTTCGACGTGCTAACTCAAAACCAACAATTTTCTTAACAACATTAGGCATAAGATCATGGATGGAGAAACCATATTCCCTCATAACTTCATCGAAAAATTCGAGGCCAGAACACGGAGCCTAGCCTCGAAAATCGACACAGGTATCCCAACCTTCCTTGTCGGTGGCTGGTAGAAGATAACCTTTTTCCTTCGGAAACTGCACTCCATGATCGGGCATAAATCCTAAACGAACCTGCAGAGACTCGAACTCCTCCGAAATTGGGTGTTTCCCTGATCGAGCGAACGCCATAAAAAACAAATGATAAGAACACAACGGAAGAAAATGCACAAGGGAGAAAATCCAAAGATACAGAGAAGCATGAAAGATAGAGGAGAATCCAACTAATCATAAATAAGGGGAAATTCAAAATGAAAAGTGGGAGAATTGAATGGTTTCCACAATAAAAAACCGCCTCCAAATGGCGGCCCTGCCATGTTAGCAGTTGCCGGGACCATCCCACACCAAATACATTTCCAGGTCTAAGCTAGAAAAACTTAGCTATCTCAAGAAAATGCTAGCGTCTACTAGCCTAGGGGACTTGTTAACGTATCTCACTAAGAATATGTCAAGTGTAACAGAGCTCACGTCTGATAGATATGGCAGTCAATGATCAATGTACGCCTAGTGTCGAGACCACGCACTCGCCCTCGTGATCTCATTATTATTCCTTAGCACCAAAGCACTGAAGCCAACTCGAAATTAAAATAGTACCAGTCGTCTACCAGAGAGACATGTGTAATACTCAGGGCCACGCCTACTACGAGTCCTGCACCAACGACAGTTAACCACTAGTGCAGCACCATCCACTAATGAGATGCATGCACTGTTGGATTAGTGTCTAAGTCCATAACTATAATTAGTATTTACTTGACCCGATTTGGCATGGTCCATTTGGGTTGCATGGCATCAGAATAATTGGATAGACAAAAATGAGAAAAAGTGTAACATCCATAAATTTTCAACCAATTTAAACTTTTCAAAAACAACCCAGTTTCGTTAAGTTATTACAAAAAAGTTTTCAATACAATAGTTATTAGAGTCTTCCCAGAACCATATCATAAAACATAAACATGAGGAGCGATACGATCACGCCTTTGCCTTGCCACGGTCTCCTAAAGTACCTGAAACTTTTAAACCACAACTGTAAGCCCGAAAGCTTAGTGAGATACCCCCAAACTACCAACCACATATACCATACACATAACATACCATATCATAACAGAAGACAAAACAACCATGCACTTCGGGTCTACTGTGTGACTGGTCCGCCGCACCAGACCTTCAGTCCACCTGGTCCACCCTCCGAGTCTAGCCATATACATCGATTCTGCAGTGTGGTTGGTACGCTCGCACCGGGCCTTCAACCTACCTGGTCCACTCTCTGAGTCTACAGTATGACTGGTCCGCCCGCACCGGGCCTTTAGTCGGCCTGGTCCTCTCTCCGAGCCTCGGCACGTCTGGTCCGCCCTCGTGGGGCCTACAACCTATCCGCACCGCTTGCTGGGCCTTCGGAATATCCGGTCCGCCCTGGGTATGTTGGCCTACAGCACAAAGCAGGACCCGCCTCAACCCAACCCCAGTCAACCAACCATGTGCACATAAATATATAATCATATAACAATTAATCACCAATAAACCGATCTAGTAGATCACATAACATAACATCATCCTAACCAGGATACCGACCTAACTGGTCACTAGCATATACCATCCTAACTACCATGATGCAAACATAGCAAAGCAATAACATAACAACGATACCTGGATTACAATCCAATAAAGGGCCGGCCTTGGTGCCTTAGACCCTGTCGATATAGTGAGGATAACTCACCTCACAACTACTGAATGAAAAGATAAGATCACGCTGCTCCAACCGCCGACACGAACTCCACCACTGATAATAACAAAATACTGAACTCAATAAATAACAATAATTACCAAAATACCCCTGGAAGTCAACTGGTCAACTCTTGATCAAATTCAAAGTCCTCAGTCAAAGCCAAACTTCTTGACTGACTCTACTCGCCGAGTCATCCCGCTGACTCGTTGAGTCCCCATGCTCTGAAAACTCCCATATCGCAACCCAACTCACCGAGTCGCCCCAAGACTCGCCGAGTTCAAGGATCTACAAGTCCTTTCTTGTTCAACACACCGAGTCGTCCCTCGACTCACCGATTCGCGACTTAACTAGAAGAGGTTGGGGTTCCATGACCAGACTCGCCGAGTCCAAGGCAATCTTCAACAGACTCGCCGAGTTGTTCTTCCAACTCGTCGAGTTCCTGTCTATCTTCATCCAACTTGCCGAGTACCTCTAGTTCTTAATCCATACAGTGGCTTTCTAAGCCATGCAGGGACTCCCAACCATAGATCTACTCTCCTACAACCCATCCATCACATAAAGTGGCAAACTATATGTGAATCCAAAGAGATCTAAGCATAAAACACTCTTGGGCTAGGGTTTGGGACAAGAAGGCTTTAGTAACAACTCAAGGACAATGGCTTTATGCACTTTTGGATCATCTCTATTCCAGATCTGAGGTAGCAACCTCAGATCCAACCTCCAACCCGAAATAACTCTAAATAAGCTCCCAAAAACTCCACAATGATAGATCTAGAAGCTCAAAAGCTCCAACAACGAATTATTACCTCAAAAGGAAGCTCCAAGTGAAGAATGAACCAAATCTCTGCAAAGCCCCTTGCTCCAACCTTCTTAATCTTCAAAGATCTCTTCACCAATCACTTATCAAGGTTCCAAATCCTCTCCAATGCTCTCACAAACGGATTTTGGGTTTCTGGACTTCAAAAGAGGCTAAGAGGACCGAGGGGAGGGCATTAAGTCCTTTAAATAGGGTGCAACCCCGAAGATTAGGGTTTTTCTCTCTTCAGTACCAACTCGCCGAGTCCATCCGCCGAGTTCGCCACTTTACACACGACCAGAATCGCGACTCTACTCGCCGAGTTCACCCATGGACTCGCCGAGTTGACCATCCTTATTTACACTTTGAACCCTGAGCTTGCACTCCTAAACTCGGGATGTTACAAAAAGGATACTAGTGATTTATATTAATGTATTATAAATTCTAATATATTAATATGAAATCATATTATTTAATTAGTATTGATCAAGAATTAATTTAGAACTAATTTAGTGATCAAAAGGAACTAATTAAATATGGACTCTTATATATATATGGTGGGCCAAGTTCATTTAGGTTGGGCTAAGCTTTCATGGATAGTCCATGAAGTGTTTAACCCATGGATCCTATGGAAATGAAAGGTCATGGGTATTAGGGCTTACATTAGTGTAACCCAAATCCTTCACATTATATAAAGAGGTCTATGGTTCATGAAATGGCACTAATGTATAGTACACAAGAGGCAAAACAGATTTGGTGCAAGTATCCTTATTCTCAAGTTATTCCAAGAGTTCTTGATGTTGTATGATTCCATTTGAGGTGCAACACTTGGCTTACTAAGCACTTAAAGGTTCAAGATTTCAAGCTCCATCAAAAGGTATGTTATTCTACTGGTTTCTTGTAGTATAATTGCTTCATATTATGCTAGTTAGGATGAAACCTTATAATATCGAATATTTGCATGTATAATAGAGAAAACATGGATCCAAGGTTTATAGGGTTGCATGTACACCATAGGAGTGTTAGAATGCTAAAACCCATCAGCGGTATCAGAGCCTAGGGTTGTTTTCATTTATACTTGATGCAAATTATTTTCAAAACCAAGAATCTGCCCAGACTGAAAACTCGATGAGTTCTGGCCAAAAACTCGACGAGTTCATGAGTTAAAGCATGAACTCGACGAGTTCCTTATAGAATTCGACGATTTGTGCTTCCAGTTTGCAGATTTTTGTGTTTTTTGGCTGGAATTAGACTAGGAAAATTACCCTAAGCTATTTTTGAACTTGTAAACCTTTTTTTGATGTGGTAATGTTCATGTTAATCCAATTTCAAAGATAAGTGTCAATAGATTCATGTTTTGTATTAGTTTAATGGTTAGGCTAATTTCATGAAAATTTTTTGATTTGAATTATCTTGTTCTTATGAGTTGATTTAGATTAATAGAAAAGTTATGTGATAATATATTTTCAATCCAAATTGATCTAGAAGTTGTTCATAATATGTATTTTTGTAACTTGTCCTCAAGTTATATGAAAAGTCACATATACGATTAATAAAACTCGTAAGATTTCCATAAGTTATGAAAATGAAGAGTCTCATTTTTTAAATGTTTTAAAGTCTTCCATAACTTGTCCTCAAGTTATGGAACTTGAAGAGTTTTTCATTAAAACTACTTTAAACTCATAAGTTATGGAATTGAATAATTTTTTGGATTGTTCAAAACTTTCCCTCAAGTTTTGGAATTTGTAAAGTTTATCCTCATATATACTTAATTCCAAGTTAAACCCTTAGAATTTTAAAAGTTAAAATTCAACCCTTATACTATTATAATATTAATAGTTAATAATTATATATATATATATATATATATATATATATATATATATATGTATGTATGTATAAGAACAAAGTCAGTCTTACAGTTAGTAGGTCTCATTCATGAAGCCCATCTATAAGGGGGGTATTAGGTTCCTGCCTATAAAATGATTGTTTAATAGGTGTCCACTCTCACCCACCGCTTCCTTGACTGGTGGAGGGTCGTTAGCCGAACGGGTTTGATAGGACTCTAATTCTCCCTTCATTATAAGTATAATGATAAATATAAAGTCACTAAACCTTTTATAAATTCCCAATCTTAGTTACTTTAGGAAAATGCGAATTTGGTGCTAACCTATGAAATTACACTTTGCACTTCGCTTAAGTCGTTAGTTGAGCGTATGTGGTTAACCGGCACACTAACCTGGATTTAACAAGGTAGGCAAAGGGTAACTTAATTTTTATCCTAGAATCGGTGGAGCGCATGTGGTTAACCGACACATCGATTATGTGATAAATATTAAGGGTACCAAGTATACTTGCATGGTTATTCACACCTTGTTTGTGATCCTCGGCATCCCAGTCACAAACTTGAGAGGGCACAATTGAGATTGAAACATGCCATTGAAAAGTTCAATGAATCTCAAAAGATCTAGGAGTTTCAAGCAAATTAAAACCTAATTTCTATTTCGTTTTTCATGGTGGAAATTGATGAATCGTCATTCACCTACCTTCAAATATTTTATAGCTTGGATTATGGCATCCCTCTTTCAAGTTATAAAATATTATGCTGGGTCCTGGCCTTAATATTTCATATTGGGTATTATATTAAGGACTTAAATCAACTAACTTGAATTTCTCCTATTGTAGATGTCTGGTTCAAACAATTATGATCTTCCCAAATCTCTTAGAAGAGGCTTTCCTAATGAAGATGATGTTCTGTGGTTGGAAATCATACTTCTCTTCCTCCACCTTCTCAAATAATTCTCCCTAACCCACTAGTTCCTAAATAGTTCAAGGTCACTTAAGCCCTATTGACAAGCAAAGTCTATGTGTGCTCACATCTTGGAGATGAAGTCACATATTGACAAGCCGGGAGAGTTGGGTGTCAAAGTCTTAAGGAAGTTGGTTGTTGACTTGGTTCTTCAATCACATTCTATGTCGCATAGTGAGTTCTTTAAGGACTATTATGTAACAGACTATGACATGACCCTTAATGATCTTACCTATTTGCTTGATGCTGCTGAATCAGCAAGGATTTGGAGCACTAGTAAAGTAAATTTGATTAGAAGATCAACTTCCCAAATATATATGGACATTGACAATGGTAACATTGAATATCTATAAAATCTTTCTCTTCCCAATGGAAAAGGATCGGTGATAGTCAACTCGGTTGACCAAATGGTAAAGAGAAAGGCTAAGTATGAGATAGTCTCGTGTACCATTCCCAAAGAGTCCATATGTTTCTATTGCCAAAGGAAGGGGCATTGGTTGCAAAGCTACCCTGGCTACCTGAAAGATATGAGATAAGGAAGAATCAAAAAGTTTAACTCGACTTCAGGTAAGTCCATTATCTAACTATGTTAAGTTTCTAATTGATGATTCATAATAATAAATGTGACTCGGTTACATTTTGATGTTTGGCAGGATCAAGCAAAGGGAAGGAAACTTAAAGGAAGAGTATGCTCAATCTGATCGTGAAGATGGATTTCAATAGCATGGTTCGAAGATCGAATTCTTGAGCCACTACTTAGGAGTTATGATAGATTGCTAGAAAATATATCATAACATAGTTTTCATTTAAAGTTGCATTGTAGGGAAAAAGCTTTTTCTGCATTTATAAATAAATATAATTTTGTTTCACTTTATTTTATATCTCCTTGCAATGGCATTTATGGAAAATTGATGTTTGTATGTTTCTAGCAATAATGGAAATATGAATTTGATTCTTTCATTTGTGGTAGTGTCTAAATTTACCAAATAAGGAAATATTCTCATCACCCAAGTTTTCAATTGGACCGAAACTTGGAATCACACAAGTAGTATGATGAACGAGAATTTTCATCTTTGGAAAAAATTAAGACTAATTCCTTGCTCACATGTATATGTGAGTTAAGTGAAGGACTAAGGGATCGGGTACACATTCTTGTGTACTGGTCAAGTCCACCAAAAAAGATCGATAAGACTATTCATCGTGATTTACTAAAGTTTAGTAGTTATACTTACAAAGTTTAAGTATAATTATAAAACATTGGAAAAGTTTCAATGTATGGCAAAACGAATGAGAAGAATCAAATTAGGCAGAAAGATAAAAGTTTCTCAAATCTAAAAAGATGGGAGAGTACTTTAGTATCATGTTTTGTGATCATCTTAATGGTTGCGAGATCATATCACAATTCATCCTCTAAGGACATCTTAGTGCATTCTTATGGCTAAAAAGAGGAGTCATGAATTGTTGAAGTGGTTAAATCAAGAAGATGAGTCATACTTCGTTCCAAACAATTATTAGAGTCATACTCCAAGATTGTAACTTGAGTGACATATCTTAAAGAAGGTTTATAACACTTGTCAAATGAAAGAGTAAAACGTGTTCACTCTTGTATATTTGAAATTGGTAAGTTGTGATGTTTTGGATAAAACAGAGACCAACTAGGGCCAATTGTGTGAAGTGTTTGTCTTGATAAGAATCCGCACTAACTCGTGAATATTTACTTTGTCAAGTAATAGTTCTTGACAAGAGAATCTTATATGTCAATAGGACAGTGGGAGTCTAAAAGATCCTAAAAGAATTTCAAGATCTACTCAAGAATAAAACCTATAGTTTATCACTAGCACACACCTTGAGGTTTATAACCTATCATATTGACATATTCCTATTTATGTGCCCATTCTAGTTAAAGTTGACTTTGCATACGAGTTCTGACAGATCTTAATTGGTTGCATAACAACTTGGAAGAAATGGTAGGCCCTTGTGCTGCCAGGTGGCAAGAAGTTAAGACTGCACAAGTTCAATCCATATGAGTTTGGATTTGTCACTAACCTTGTCTTGTGATTATGGTTTTGACAAATTCACATGGATAGGAACACATACACCATAAAATCTAAGTGTCATAAGGTTTCTCTCTGATTCATGAAAATGATGGTGAGGAAACGCTTTCACTAAGTGGTTTTAAGTAGATAGAAATTGTGATATTTGCATTCTCAAAGTCGTTAGTGGAGAGTGTGTGGTTAACCGACACACTAACATGGACTTGTGAGGAATGGAAAAGGTCTAAACAATTGAGACTATGATTACGACATCCCTTTTCATAGTTCTGAAATTGTTTAGACACACATGTGTGCTATCTAAGGAAAGGTGTATGATTTTGATAAAGTTTTATCAAAGCATCTCGTATCAGAAGTCTAAACTTTGGTAAGAAAGTCAATAAAGTATTGATTTCTAGAAGTCCAACTGATTTCTGAGTACATGTTAAAGCTAGTGGGAGCATAAGCGTTATGCTGATAATTATCATGTTTGTGGGAGCATGATAACTATGATAAGTTTTGCAAGTTTGCAATATTAATTATAGAAAATAAAAGTTTCAATTGGAAAAGTTGTTTTGCTATAATTAAGGGAGAGGAAATTATACTTCATTTAAATTCTAAAAAGCTTAGATTGAGATTTTAGTCATCTTTAGTCAAGGATATATATATATATATATATATATATATATATATATATATATATATATATATATATATAAATTTTATGTTGGAATGGCTCAACTTAAGGAAATTCTTTATATATTGCGTTCTCAAAATTCGATTATGATTACGACATCACTCTTCATATTCGAATACTGAAAACATGGCAAATTAAAAAATATTGTAGCAAAAGTCTAATCAAGGATCATGTCTTTATGTGAGACATCATGAATCGTGTCCCATATGCTTCGGGTATAGGATTGATTATATGTGCTACAATATTTATCCTTTCTAAATTTTCCAAATGCCTAGGGCATTAAAAGGAGAATAGTCTAGAATTATATATGACTAAAAAATGATTAAGCAATTGCCGAGGACAATCTGAGGTTCACCAAAGATTGGTTGCTCAGGGACAGTTGGAAGTATGGTGTAAATTTTTGGGAAGGTCCATATTGACATATTATGAAAAAAGGCTACTCTTGTTTAGAAGTGATAGTCAAAATAGGATATGGAAATGTTCCCATAGGTGGAAGTTATTCATTAAATTTGTGTAAGATTAGGAAACTTAATGGAAGAAGGATGTTTAAAGTAATGTACTTTGAATTTGAGACTTCGTTTCCATGGAGTTGATCTCCATTGGAATACTCTGTAATGACTGTTGACAAGTCTTTGTGACTTTGTGCATAATCATTATAAGAGGATCAATGCATATAAGTTTAAAATCTAACAGATTTCGGTAAATGGTAGGAATTTGAAATTCTTACATTAAGGATTTGGGATTTTTAAATGAGAATCATTGGAATTATGTTCAATCGGTCTATTTCACAAAGTAAAGATCATAGACAAACTTAGTGTGCATACTTGGTGTACGGCATAACTAATGTTTGGACAACCATAGTGGGCATACTTAGTGTATGGCATGACTATTGTTTAGATAAACATAGTGTGCATGCTTAGAGCATGGCATGACTATTGTTTTGATTCAAGTATAAAGTTGATTAGTTGAAACATTATACAATGAATAATGTGTAATCAATATGGTGATAAATAAAAGGTGTTGTATTTATATTCATAAGTTCTGAGACCATATTGGATTTGATTATTCTTGTATTTCACTTTGGATGTTTTGACTTCCAGAATAACTAGGTCATTCTTCCCGAATGACTAAGTTATTCAAACAATCCACAGTCGGTCATATATTGGAAGTGGGTATGAATCAAGACTGTCATGAAATTGGATTGTAGATGTCTAAGGTGTTGGACATAGCAAGAGTTGCTACAACATTCATGAGTGCTCATAAGTTCTGAGTATTGGAATAAACCCACGCTCATTTGAATCACTTCATGGATTTTATCACAAGTGATCATGAGACGATAATATCTTATATTCTTCAAACCTAGAGATATGAGCTGTTGACTATGAGTTGGTTATACATTGATTGTACGAAAACGCATTCGTAACTCGATGTTATAAAACGTGCCTTTGTGTAAGATTCAATAAGTAGTAGAACAAGCATATGAGTCGAATTTTATCCATTCATTTTACCATTGGAGGGATAAAAGCGATATCTGTGGGCCCCTCGATGATTTAGTGATGACACCCCTAAGTGCTTGGACAAGCCTGGACTGATTTGATTTGTTCAATTAGTTGGTTGTCATAAATTGGAAATTGGGAAACAACAAATGGACAGAGAGAATGATTATAATCCATGTATCAATCTATATGATATCTAGAATGGAGGAATATATGATCCCTTATCTAGTGGACAAGTCATTGACTAGGTCAGAGTTCGACATTGGCTTTAAGAGCTACGATTGCTAGTCGAGTTTTGGAGTCATACGCAATAATAGTTTTAGACTTATCCAAGTGGGACACTGTTGGATTAGTTTCTAAGTCCATAACTATAAATGGTATGTACTTGACCCGATTTGGCATGGTCCACTTGGGTTGCATGGCATCAGAACAATTGGATAGACAAAAATGAGAAAAAGGATACTAGTGATTTATATTGATATATTATAAGTTCTAATATATTAATATGAAATCATATTATCTAATTAGTATTGATCAAGAATTAATTTAGTGATCAAAAGGAACTAATTAAATATGGACTCTTATATATATGGTGGGCCAAGTTCATTTAGGTTGGGCTAAGCTTTCATGGATAGTCCATGAAGTGTTTAACCCATGGATCCTATGGAAATGAAAGGTCATGGGTATTAGGGTTTACATGAATGTAACCCTAATCCTTCACACTATATAAAGAGGTTTATGGTTCATGAAATGGCACTAATGTATAGTACACAAGAGGGAAAAACCGATTTGGTGCAAGTATCCTTATTCTCAAGTTATTCCAAGAGTTCTTGATGTTGTGTGATTCCATTTGAGGTGCAACACTTGGCTTACTAAGCACTTAAAAGGTTCAAGATTTCAAGCTCCATCAAAAGGTATGTTATTCTGCTAGTTTCTTGTAGTATAAATGCTTCATATTATGCTAGTTTGGATGAAACCTTGGAATATCGAATATTTGCATGTATAATAGAGAAAACATAGATCCAAGGTTTATAGGGTTGCATGTACACCATAAGAGTGTTAGAATGCTCAAAACCCATCATGCACGTCCTATCGGCCCAATAGGGACAAAAAGGTATCAACAACATCTTATCCCCGCCATGACAGGTAAAAATAGAACCCTTCTCCTTCAGGAGAAAGGGGGCCTCTCACTCATTCTTCTGCTAAACCCATACTCACTCAACTGGACAATAACTTGACCATCAGAGCTTCATTCCAGGAGCCCATCCTGGACGAAAACTGGCGGCCTTTTTCTCTGTGTTGTGATTCTCAGGCTTAACCCCTTTGGGACAACAAGAGGCGTTGTTAAGTCCGGGAAATATATCACAATAATGCTCTTACACATATATTCTTCATCTTTCTTCACCTCTTTACTTGGGGACATTCACTTAGTGCCTATATATATATATATATATATATATATATATATATATATATATATATATATATATATAGAAAGAGAGAGTGTGTGTGTGTTTATGTGTGTGTAAGAGTAATAACTCACCTTATTAGTTATTGAAGAGTAGTTGTCCCATTTTGGCACTTTTCCTCAATTGATGGATGTTGATCCATCTTCTTTTCTCTTAGGTTTATTCATGCATACATACAAGTTCTTAATACTTGTCTTAGCTTATTAAGAGCTTTTGACCCTCTTAGTCAACATAACCGCTTAATGGATCATTAATCTATCTTTTCATTCTCTATATCTTACTCTCATTTAATTAATAATTTAGGCATCCCATAATACACAATTCTTTATAATATAAAATCTAATGCATCAATTCATACATAATCGTTTTATTAGGGTTTTAAACCCTAACTTTCGTTGGATGATCCCACTCATGGGGCATACAAAGCTTGTTCTTGGAATCTTAACATACTCTCTAAATGTTGGGATTTTATTTAAAAATAGTTTCAAAAACATAAGATTTTAGAAATGGTAGACTTTAAAATTTGAATAAACATAAAAATATTTTATACCCACCTTGGATCTTCTTGTAAAGTTAGAAAAAAAACAACAACAAAAGAGGAAGAAGAAGATGATAACAACCTTTGTAGCTTTTGAATCCTCAAGGGGAGGCTTGGAAGTTGTAGAAGAATATGAGTAAAACTCTTTTTTTATGGTCACCAATAATACTTCAACTTGATGTAGATGCTAGTCTTTAAATTGTTATACTATTAAGCTTAAAGTTCATAACCAATGTATGAACTTCACGAGAGTAAAAATTCAAGTGTTATTTTGATTAATGAACCAAAACTATAGAGAAAGGTAGAGCATTATGAGGATAAGGTTTTTTGCTCAAAAGAATGAAAGAATTGAAAGCCTCTTCTAAATCTTAAAGCAAAGGTAATACCCTTAAGGTCTTAACACTTTTAAAACCTACATGTCCCTAATGCTCCCCATACTTGTAAGCCATGCTTTCTTTTACTTCAAAATTTCAGAAGACCATGCTTCTTTTATTCATGCTTATAAAGATATAAATGAAGAAAATAGCTTATAAATTTTGTAAACTTCTTTTATAAAATATAAAGTTTGGCTTTTGGCTAAAATACAAAAGTATTTCTAGTCCAAAATAATGTATGCGACTTAATAAATCTTAACATATGATATATTTTATGTTACTTTCTAATGAAAAGTAATATTTCCATGAAATAAATAATTTCCAACTGATTAAAAGAATTTATTGAATATTTATTGAAATCAATTTCTAATAAATAATCAATGGTACGTAACAAGTTATTGTTCGTGTGACCCTCTAAGATCATATATTATCTAGCAATATAATTTTATAGTGACTCTTGGGCATATAGATCTTTAAATCCCCCACTTGCACAAGATTCATTATAGGATGACATAGATGGTGGTGAATGTCTAGTAACATTGCACTGCCCCCCGTAATATATGACATTGTTGAAAGATTTTGTATGCTCAAGAGTTATATTAAAATGATATTGCTAATTAACATATCATCCTAAAGGTCACACTAACAACAACTTGATACATTTGATTATTTATTAGAAATTCATTTTAATAAATATTCATAAACTCTTATAATAAATTGGGAAAATATTTATGTCATGGAAATAAGTATTTTACAATAACAAGTAGCATATAATTTCTTATGGTATGAATTAATAAGTCGTTTATATTATTTTGTACTAGAAAGACTCTTTTGTCTTTTCGCTAAAAGTTAAAGTTTATATCTTATAAAGAGTTATACGAATTTTATAAACTTTTCTTCTCTTTTTATAGAAAAAAAAAGTGAGCTAGTTTCTAGGAAACAAGACATGGTTTTTTGAATATCATAAAGGAAAGTAAGCATGAGTTAAAAGGAATGGGAGGCATGTAGGCTTTAGGGATAGAGTGTTTAAAGTGTTAAAAAAATCTTAGGTAATGAGTTAGCTTTATGAAGTCTTTCATACCTTCATTTTTTGGAGGAAAAAACCGTAGCTCCTCCTTGCTCACTCTCTCATTCTTCTTCCAAAGTGTTAGAAGAAGTCACTTGCTCTCTTTAAATCAAATTTTATTTTTAGCTTAAAGCTTAAGAGTGGTGACTAGCATCTCTTCAAATTGGTTCATCGTTGGTGTCTCAAAGGTTCCACATTCTTCATCAACCTCCTAGCTTCCCCTTGAGGATCCAAAGACAACAAAGGTTGTTTATTCTTTTACTCTTCTATAGTTTGTGTTTTCTTTCCATTACTTGCACGATGATCATTGGTGGGTTGTAACTTGTTTATAATTTTTCAAAAATTCAAGTCAACCGTTTGCCATATTTATGAGTTTTTGAAAATAATTTCGAACTAAAACCCAAAAATTGGTATCAATAGTCACCTTACAAGTTTGGTTAGATTTTATGATTTTTGGAAATCTTAGTTTTTGGAAAATATGGATAATTTGAATTTGTTTAAAAAAACAAGTTCATGCATATTTTATTTGACAACTTCTTAATTGTAATTTTTTATGTGACAAAAGCATACATTTAGTTTTTGTCACTTAAAGTTGTGTTAGAAAAACAAAGGTTGTTTTATCTTTATATTTATTTTAGAGTGCATAAACAAGCCTTAGGCCGTTTGTGTTGTTGTTTGTGTGATTTGGTTAAAATGGGTTGTAATATTCTTTTATTCATAAAGTATGTAATAAAAGTTGCTAGTTTTTATTTTTTTTATTTTTATGTAATAGACTAGTTTTAGACTCTATTTATTTTATTAAAAATATAACAAGATGAAGATGGAGGCAATTTTTGAATAAATCAAGAGGAAGCCACAGTTTTATACAGATTTTATAAAATTTCATAACTTTTATAAAGTTTTTATAAAATTGCAACAAAGTTAGTTATTATTGCAAGTGAGAGCATGAAGATCACATGAAGAACAAATTGTAATATTTTTGGTCCCTTTGTCTCTTAGGAAGGACTTAACACTTTTGTGTTGGCTCACAAAAGTGTTAACTAGTTTAAGGCTTGTTTACGTAAAATGCATGCTTGTGTTGTTTATTTTTATGCAGATATTTTTTGTGGTTGATAAATTAGATTTTGACAAACTCAAACTATTTTATGAAAAAAATAAACATCACACGGAGTTTGTTTTCCAATTTTCAACATGAGAACATTAGATGATACAAGTTATAACTTTAAAATAAAAACCGATTTTATTAAATCGTTAATAACGACAAGTTTTGAAATTGTAAAATAAGGTTCCACATGGATCAAATTCAAACTTAATATTGGATATTATCGTTAAAATTAAACATTGTCAAAATATAAAAACCGAGTTTTATATTTGAACCTTAAAAGTGATTTTTTGAAAATTTATACCATGATTAATTGGATGCATTCGATTATCATGATATCACATGTTTTGAAATAGAATAATAAAACATTGAAATCCCTTTTTAAAATACAAGTCTATGACATTCAACTTGAGGAACATTTGAACACCATTTATATAATGCTTGTGGGATAAATGTCACTTAACTACTTGTGTTATCTTTTGGTGGCCAAAGTATTTTTATGATTTCTATAACTAGGTTATAGGCCAATTATACAAGTTTATCTACTTGGATGATTTGACTGGAAACCTCTTGTGATAAAGGTCACCTAAACAATAATGTTCCAAGGCATAGATGAGACCAAACATGTCAAATTAAGAAATGGATTGTTAAGGGTCTCATGCATCTAGTAAATACAAGCGGTTTAATTAATAAAATCTATTTACCTTGTTAAAATAGTGTAAGTGGGATAAAGATTACCTAACCATTTATTTAATTTGTAAATTGGATCCTATACTTTAAATAAATAATGTTTTTGGAAACAAATGGGTATTATTTTTAAAGAAGTTAATACTAAATAAGACTTTGTTAAAATTTTGTAAATGGATCAACCAACCATTGTAACACACCACCACTCATTGAACATTTGATCAATGCTTGACAAAGAAAAACTAGGCCACTCCAAGTTTTCGGATTGGCACAGAAATTTGAGAATTGTTTTAAAGAAATAAAAGAAAGACTATGTCCTTGAACCACAAGTCCTATAAGAACCACCTTGTATCCCAAAGGTTTCACATGATGCATGGCTTCAGCATGTAGACGATTCACTTGATGTTTCATGCCTTATGCTTGCCACAATGATTATTGATCTTTAGCGGGATCTGGAACTCTTCACTGCCTTTGACATGATTAAACATCCCAAGCAAATGTTTGGTCAACAAGCTAGGACTGAAAGATTTGGAACTGTTCGAGCGCTTCATGTCTGCAAGATGGAGGAAACCAGAAATGTGAGTACTCATGTTCTCAAGATGGAAAATCGTATGGGTCAATTAGAGAGATCGGGCTATCCATATCCACTAGACTTCGCCACAAACTTAATTCTGAACTCATTGCCCAAGTCTTATTATACTTTCATCATGATCTACAACTTGAATGGGTGGGATAAACCTATCTTTGAGGTGAACGATATGCTCAAAACTGCATAGAACAACATCGCAAGGGAAACCCCCAAGTGCTCATGATACGAGAGGGACAAGCCAAAAATAAGAAACAAGGAAAGAACTCCAAAGTGAATCCACAAGCTGGCATGGGAAAGGGGAAGAAATCTCCCCAAAACCCACCCCCAAAGAAAAATGAAAAGTTTGATAAAGATGACAAATGCTTTGAGTGTGTTGTCATGGGGCATTGGAAAAAGAAATTTCCTAAGTACCTTGACGATTTGAAGAACAATGAGGTTAGGAGGGCACTTCAGGTATATCTATTTTCATGATTGAAATAGGATTATTTACTTCATCAAATACTTGGGTATTTGATAATGGTTGTGGAACTCATATATGCAATTCATTACAGCGGTTCTGAAAGAGTAGGGAACTGAATACAGATGAGATGGTTTTCCATGTTGACAATGGAGCACATGTTGCAGTCCAAGAATTAGGATATTTTGACTTATGCTTACCATTTGGTCTGTAATTAACATTAAACAATGTGTGTTTGATTACTTCTATCACTAGAAACATTATTTTAGTTTCACGTTTAAGGAAATCTGGTTATGACTTTAAATTTGTTGATGATAATATCCATTCCTTCTTGAATGGAATATTCTATTTTGAGGCTAGACCAATACATGGAATTTATGAATTGAACCTAGATGACACTTCAAAAAACAAGTGTGTTTATCATGTTAACACCAAAAGGATCAAACAAGGTTTGAAACAAATATATCTATGGCATTGTCGCCTTGGACACATAAAAAAGAATCGTATATCATAACTCCAACAGAGTGGACTTTTGGGGGGAAATGACACTGAGTCATTTGACATATGTGAGTCTTGATTATGTGGTAAGATGAAAAAGTCCCCTTTCTCTAGCACTAGTAAAAGGGCAAGTGTTTTATTAAGCATCATACACACCGATGTATATGGTCCTTTCAAAACAATGTCAAGATATAGTGAAGGATATTATATCATCTTCACTGACGACTTCAGTTGATTTGGTTATGTGTATTTGATGAAACATAAAAATGAAGCATTTGAAAGGTTTAAATTGTTTCAAAGTGAAGTTGAGAATCAACTCGATAAGAAAATCAAAATCCTTCGTTCAGATAGTGGTGGTGAGTACTTGATCCAAGAGTTCCAAGATCATCTTAGGAGTTGTGGGATTATCTCATAACTTACTCCACCCAGAACACCACATCTTAATGGTGTCTGAGAAGAGAAATTGGACTTTACTTAATACAGTCTGATCCGTGATGAGCAGGAGTAATCTCCCTTTATCCTTTTGGAATTATGTCACAATTCCAAATTTTAGACCCAGCCTAGTCTAAACCCTAACCAATTACTAGTGTGAATTATATTGCAATCCTTATTGTATTGTATCCTCTATAGCCTTAGGGCTTGTTTCTATAGCTAACAAAGAAGTATAGAAAGAAGCCTAAACTAAATTAAGAAGGTATAATCCAACTTTGGGCAAACGATCAAGGTTTAAAACATAAGTAACACACCATAGGTGTGTTCACGGCCTAGGAGTTCTAGACTAAGTTAGTTCACGGCTAAACAACCTAGGACCTAGAGTGTTCATGATCTAGAAAAGAAAAGACAATGTGTTCACGGTCCAAGATCAATTCAAACATGTAGTTTACAGATTTAGTGATA
Source organism: Lactuca sativa (assembly GCF_002870075.4). Taxonomy (NCBI): domain Eukaryota; kingdom Viridiplantae; phylum Streptophyta; class Magnoliopsida; order Asterales; family Asteraceae; genus Lactuca; species Lactuca sativa. The sequence continues at coordinate 37,854,598 of NC_056628.2, forward strand.
AGATCCAAGGTGTTCACGGTTGGGATTCTAATTCACAAAGGTGTTTACGTATTTGGTTTAATTCAAAAAAGAGTTCACGGTTAGTATTCAATTCCAAAGGTGTTGATGGTTGGCTTAAATACGAAAAGACCCTCTTATTGGGCTGAAAACCCCAATTCAAGTCCATTTATGAAACGTAAACACTAAAGCCCAATACCATTTCAACCATAAACACCCTATATATATATATATATATATATATATATATATATATATATATATATATATATACCCTGCATCAATTCATTTCCTCATTTCTCAACCATGAAACATTTCCAAAATCCTCTCAATCTTCATCCGTGAACAACTCCTTTTTCTCTCAATCTTCAAGTGTTTACGCCCAGAATCTTCAAATCTTCAACAAATTCCTTAAGAACATTCAAGCCATCTTCAAATCTTCAAGGGAGCTTCAAATCTTCATAATCCTCTCAAGAACACCAAGCCTCAACCGTAAACACCATAACCCTCATCCGAAAACCCCATTTCTCAATCGTAAACCCTTATTTCATCCGAAAACTCCATTTCCACAATTCCAACATTTCCAACTAATTTCCAAATTAATTGTAAGTCTTCTCTATAATTAAATTATTATTCAACACATTATTTAAATTAATAATATTATTAATTTAAATACGACATCGAATATAATTATTTTAAGGTAACGTTATTCGCTCGTACAACAACTCGAGGATCGTCTCTACCGCTTCAGTATCCCAAACTCAAACGTACATACAAGGTGAGTTCGTACCCCTACAATTTCAATGTTTTTAATATTTTTAGGGGGAATACAAGTAAAACATAAGGACTTTTGTGTTTATACAAACATTTTAAAACCTTTACAATTGTTTCAAAACGAGCATTCGATACACTTCTAAAAATATTTTATATATATTTTAACTCTTTTGTAGTATGTCCAGCATAAGGGTATTTTACATTCATACGATTAAATTACAAAAGTTTTCAGTACATTACAAAACATTACGAATAAACCATAATTGGTATAGTTGGGAACCTCTAAACTATTTTACTAAGTACAATACACAGAATCAAAACATTTATTCAAACTATAATAGGTATAGTTTAGGAAACACGACCCTAATACATTGGTACAAGAACAAACTACTAAATATTTATTTAAATATAATTATTTTTTATTACACGTAAATTACTACAAGGTAATGCATACATATTCAAATACCATAAAAGGCCACTACGCTACACTATACGTAAACTTGTTAATACAGGGTTGTGGGGTACTACTTCGTTGTACCCATCAGGATACGGTTTCTAAATCCTATACAGTATAATCAGAGTCTCCTGGTGGGAAAGCATGAGATTTGTGTATAGATCTATACGGGACTGACAATCCCATGCCCTGACTGCTAGCTACAGTTTCATATAACCCTATCACATCCTGAAGAATGTCATTTCAAATGTCATTTCATTCGGATGCCTGAAGAATGTCATAGAGGTCACTAGGTCATATAAATCATGGTTATATGAAACTCACAACAATATTATAACACACCTGTTTATGGGATTAATATAACTTCATTGGTTTTATATTATTTAAATAAAACTATAGTAATCTATGGTACACTATTTTAAACTATAGCTAGGGTATCCAGATATTCATACAAGGTTTTCATACAAACACTACAAGGATACACTACTTTACACTACAACTGTCGGTAACATACATATATACAAGGGTATTCATACAAATATAGATACAATACACAATTTTCTAGTAATAAATGTGCCACTACAACATATATTTTCAAGGAACACACATGACTTCATTACATTCACTATAGAAAATATTGGATTTTCTAGAGAAACTAACTAGCATTTTCTAAAAACTAACTCAGTCATATTACATTACTTTTCCAAGCACGAGTCGAAGGAACTTACATAACATCTGAAAATTTAGGATTTTCTGGAAGGATATACATACAGTTCAAAAAGGATCATTACAGTTAACTATGTAAGTACTTAGTGGATGTGATAGGGTTATATACAATAAAGATCCAACAGACAGTGGGATGTGTGATTTCTGCCTTAATATCATGTTCCTTGTTTGGTTGTGGGCTTAGGGTAGAATTACACAATCGATTGTCCATTCGATCCAAATTATATATATATATATATATATATATATATATATATATATATATATATATATATATATATATATATATATAACTTGTGTACACTAAGTACTCGTATAAGGAACTATCGTGGGACACATTTCTTAGTTTACATCAAATCAGAAAATATAAGAATTTCTGGAAGAACATATTAAGGTATTCAAGGAACAAAGAACATACTTTTTCAAAACAAATGCTTATGGACTCACCAACTTGAATGTTGACACTCTTTCAAAACCACTTGTATTCTCAGGGCACTAGTAGACAGGTACTCGCGCAGGTACTAGAAGACGGAGCATAGTAGCTTCAAGGTTTTACTTTACTATATACTTTTGGAGTCAGTCATATATGATTCGAATACAATGTAAACATTTTAATATCAATACAATGGTTGTTGTTTCTTTGACTACTATTATACAATTTTTGTGATACTGTACATGACGTCCACCACCCCCGAACGTTTCCGTCGTTCCGGTTTGGGGGTGGGATAAATTATGCCTTACTAACCACAACTCGTTTCTTGAATATGGTACCAATTAAGAATATAGACAAAACACCATATGGGATGTGGTATGTAAAAGCTTCATCCATATCTTATATGAAAGTTTGGGGTTGTGAAACCTATGTTAGATAAGAGACTTCCAGCAAACTCAAGCCTACGTCAACCAATCGCATCTTTGTAGGATATCCTAAAGATTGTATAGGATATTACTTCTACAACCCTAGTGAGAATAAGATCTTTATTTCATGAAAAAATGAATTCTTGAAAAGCAAGTTTCTAATGAATGAAGCAAGTGGGAGGCGCGTAGAACTTGAAGAAGATCAAGAACCACATCCTGATGCAACTCAAGTTTACACCAATACTAAACAAGAGGTTGTTGAAGATGAAGAGATCATTACTCTTCAACCCGTTGAAACACAAAGTGTTCACAGATCCGATAGAATTCGTCAAGAACCTGAGAGATATGGATTTCTCATTGATGAATGCTTCAGGACGATGAATGTTGATGATCCCGTCACCTACCAAAATGCAATGGCAGATCCTGAATCTGAAATTTTGCTAGAAGCCATGGATGTTGAGATTCAATCCATTAGAGAAAACCAAGTCTGGGATTTTGTTGAACTTCCTCCATAATGTAAGACTATAGAGAGTAAGTGGTTCTTCAAGAAGAAGACCGACATGGATGGAAATTTACATACATTCAAACCAACACTTGTTGTTAAAGGATTCACTCAAACCTAAGGGGTTGATTATGATGAAACCTTTTCACCAGTTTCTATGATTAAATCTTTTAGGATGCTACTTGCCATAGTTGCATATCCTGACTATGAGATATGGAAAATGGATGTTAAAACTGCTTTTCTAAATGGACACTTGTAAGAAGATGTCTATATGGTTCAGCCTGAAGGTTTTGTCGACCAAAAGCATCCTAATAAAGTGTGTAACCTCAAGAGATGTAATTACGAGTTAAAGAAAACATCTTGAAATTGGAATCATCCTTTTGGTAATGAAATCACAAAGTATAGTTTTGTTAGAAACGAAGATGAATCTTGTGTTTACATGAAAATTAATGGGAGCTTGGTGACCTTCTTGGTCCTATATGTGGAAGGCATACTTATCATGGGAAATCAAATTCCAAGTTTACGAGCTGTAAAGGCTTGGCTTGGAAAGTGCTTCTCAATGAAGGATCTTGGTGAGGCTTAATACATTCTTGAAATCAAAATATAGATAGATCAAAGTGATTAATAGGTTTAAGCCAAAGTACATATATTGATAAAGTGTTAAAACGATTCATGATGCAAAACTCTAATAGAGGATTTGTACCTATGACACATAGCACGGTACTAAGTTCATCCCAATGTCCTAGCACAAAAGCTGAGCTAGACAAGATGAAAGATGTTTTGTATGCTTCGGCTGTTGGGTCCATCATATATTCCATGAATTACACTAGACCTGATCTTACTTATGGTATGAGCATGACAAGAAACTAGCAACAAAATACAGGGGAAATTCATTGGATAACTATGAAGAACATCCTTAAGTACTTGCATAGAACTAAGGATATGTTCCACGTTTGTGGAGGAATGGAAGAAAGCTTAAGTGTAAAGTGACACACTGATGCTTCCTTCACAATAGATAGAGATGATTGCAAGTTGCAATCAGGATATGTGTTCATTATCATTGGGGGCGTAGTGTCTTGGAAAAGCTCCAAGCAAAGTGTTATCACACAATCCACTACATAATCAGAATACATACCTGCTTTAGAAGCTGCACAAGAAGCTGATTGGATGAAGAATTTCATTGGAGCTCTAGGCATGGTTCATTCTATTCAGGATCCCTAAGAGGTCTTCTGTGACAATGAGGGTGAAATTTCTTTGGCAAAAGAACCCATATCACACAAGAAGACCATGCACATTATCCGGAGATTCAACTTCATTCAGTATAAAGTTAAAGACGGTGAAATCATTATTCGTGAAATTCACATTGATAAAAATTTGGCGGACCCTTTCATGAATCCCCTTCCTTAATCAAATTTTGAAGGTCATGCTTGAGTAATTGGACTTCGCTATTCAAGTGGTTGGCTTTGATCTATGCATTAGTATTGAGTATTGGAATATTTTATAGCATCATCTATTGTAATGACTATGATATATATATATGTATATATATACATATATATATATATATATATATATATGACATATGATCTTTTCATTAAATATTTGTTGAGTTCTTTATTAACATGTTTAATCCTTGAGTAAATTTATTCACTCTAAAATCCATAGTCGGTTATTATTGTTGGAGCAACAATGAAATATGACTAATATGAATTGAAATGGTTGACAAAGTGTTGTAACCAATTTCACATGTACTTGATAGAGAACACGTGTTGGATTGACCTGTTTAAGATCACTTCATGGGTCGCTGTCATGAATGATACGTGATAAAAGGTAATAGATGTGTATCCTTAACACCGTAGATACATATATGGGTCTTAAGTGTGGAGAGTGTTGTGCTTTGATATAGTTAATCGTTTTTCTTTAATCAGGTAGTTAGAAAATCTATTATCAGGTATGATATTAACCATGATAGAGGCATATGTAGTCAAAATGGGTTTTGTTCCTCTTATTCGTTAAGATTTAGACATCTAATGCATGATGTAAAGTTGAACACTTATATGAGATTAACTACGATCTATATCTCATGTTAAACATAATGTCTGTAGCAAAGGAATAACTGATAAATTTACCTTATACACCAACTGTAGCCTTGAGCTTCTGGGGATTAGGCATCGATAGAATGGAACAAAGTCATATGTTGATGGGGGCAACGAAATGTTGCTATACGTTCACCAATGTCTTTATCAATCTAAAATGAGTCTTGCACAAGTGGGAGATTGAAAGGTTGTGTATGCTCAAGAGTCATATTAAAATGATATTTCTAATTAACATATCAACCTAAGGGTCACACTAACAACAACTTGATATAATTGATTATTTATTAGAAATTGATTTTAATAAATATTCATAAACTCTTATAATAAATTGGGAAAATATTTATTTGATGGAAATAATTATTTAGAATAGCAACTAACATATCATTTCATGTCGTATGAATTAATAAGTCATGTACATTATTTTGGGCTAGAAAGACTCTTTCGTCTTTTTGCAAAAAGTTAAACTTTATATCTTATAACGAGTTATAAGAATTTTATAAACTTTTCTTCTCTTTTTATACAAAAAAAAGTGAGTTGTTTTCTAGGAAATAAGACATGGTCGTTTGAATATAATATGGAAAAGTAAGCATGGGTTAAAAGGCATGGGAGACATATAGGCTTTAGGATATGGAGTGCTTAAAGTGTTAAGAACTCTTGGGTAATGATTTAGCTTTATGAAGGCTTTCATACCTTCATTTTTTGGTGGAAAAACCGTAGCTCCTCCTCCCTTACTCTCTCATTGTTCTTCTAAAGTGTTAGAAGATGTTACTTGTTCTCTTTAAGTTTTTGGTTTTCGCTTAAATCTTAAGAGTTCTGACTAGCATATCTTCAAGTTGGTTCACTATTGGTGTCTCAAAGGTTCTACATTCTTCATCAACTGTAACACTGAAATTTTTCAAAACAAAATTTTCATTTTTAAACATAAAAATCACATGTAATATTTCCCGAAAATCTCAAGTATCAACATTAATACAATTTATTTATCAAAAGTTGTTTATCACATAAACCAGGATCCTCCAAGACATATCTCCAATGCGAGTATGTGTACAATCAAGTCGGGACCTTCCTGCGATCATCGGAACTACCTGAAACACATAACACATAACACGGTAAGCACGAGGCTTAGTGAGCTCCCTAAAATACCACGTACAACTCATTAGCCACTCTAGGCTATAACTCGATAAGACCCTCTGGTCAATGTGTCTCCGTGAGACCCTTCGGTCCCAACTCAACAAGCTCATAATAACAATACTCTGCATAAATCACAAACACATAATGCAGAATATCAAATACACAAATAACCACAATAAGTAGCTCAATCACACAAGGTACCACTCAAGGCAATTATAGTGAGAAGAATCATATTGCAAGAAGTCAGTAAAACTCGAACTCAAACCACCGGTCTAGCCTCCGCCTAACATACACAACAATTATACCTAATTAATCACGGCTCTCAAGAGGCTACACTATCTCACAGAAAGGCAAAAGACCATTTTACCCCTAAATGGCATTAAATGTCCATAATCTGACCTAAACCCTAAAAGTCAACAAAAGTCAACGGCAGGGAGTACGCCGTGTGTACTAGCTCCTTACGTTGGGCGTACTAGGCTGCCATGCAGGTATTGGGGATGCGCGACCCCTACGTTGCGCGTATTGGAATTACGCCCGGCGTACGCTCCAGTTTCACCCTTCTCACTTCTTTGGTCTTAAACAGTTAAGACCTTGGCTCATATCTCAGATCTAGACTCTCTAATAGCTCTTAACCCATAAAGTCAAGGACTTTAAGCCTTTGCATGGATGGAAAGGTCCCAAACACACAAAACTCTCACCCTCTTATGACAAAAGGCACATATCACACGCATGGCTTGATCCCAACGTCCAAGATAGGATTTTTATGACTCTACACCACTTAATATACTCAAAGCGGGTGGATCATGCTCTCTAGGGTACAATATAACATAAAGTCTCCAACGTTTGGGACAAAACCCTAGAATACTCTACTAAGATGTAAAAACCAAAAGAGTGAGAAAGATCTAAGCTTTATACCTCAACATGAAGCTCCACACTAAGATAAGCCCAGATCCAAGACCTGAAATCCCACTCCTTCTTCTTCATGACTCCTTCTTCCTTCCAAAGAAACTCAAGAATGCTCCCAAGGCTCTCTAATCCACTCACAAGCTCTAAGAACGAAAACTAGGGTTTAGAAGGGTTGGTGACTGAGAATGGTGGCCAGGAATGAGGCCATCATATCCTTTAAATAGGGGGTCTCACCTTAAATTAGGGTTTTCACTCTGAGCCTAGTACGCCCAGCGTACCCACTAGTACGCCCAACATACTAGGTGGCTTCCACGTCAATAACACGCATATGAGTACGCTGAGCATACACTCGCGTACGCCCCACATACTCATTCACCATCTTTTCTCATAAAGGGACTAAAATGGTCAAATACTCAAAATACCAAGGGTTACAATGTATACCTGGTCTCGGGATGTTACAATTCTCCCCCACTAGGATCATACTTCTCCCTCGAAGTCATGCTTCGAAAATAAATCTGGATACTGCTCTTGCATTTCTGACTCCGGCTCCAAAGTCGAATCGGACCCTCTACGATGTTGCCACTACACTCGAACCAGGGGCACCTCTTCCAAAATCGTGATCAGCCACTCAATTTAATTCAGGCTCGCATCCACCTGAATGTCCTCTAGGGGGTACCACTGTCGTCTCATCGCCTACACACTTCCTCATCTGGGGCACGTGGATGTTGTTATGAATTTGACTCAACTCTGCAGGTAGCTCCAACCGGTAAGCTACCCTACGCAATCTGGCGGCCATTCTGAAAGGACCGATGTACGAAGGCCCCAACTTGCCCCGCTTCCAGAATTGGATCACCCCTTTCCATGGGGATACCTACAAGAGTACAAAATCCCCGACCTGGAACTCCAGCTCGGATCGCCGCCTATCTGCATAACTCTTCTGGCGACTCTGGGCCGTGAGTAACCTCTGTCTGACCTGCTGAATCTGCTCAGTCGTCTTCGGCACTATCTCAGTGCCACCCATCACTTGTTGTCCTAACTCTCCCCAACAAATGGGAGTCCGACACCTCCTCCCATAAAGAAGCTCAAAGGGAAGCATACCAATACTCGAATGATGGCTATTGTTGTAAGAAAACTCAGCCAAGGGAAAATAAGTGTCCCAACTTCCTATGAAGTCCATCACACATGCTCGCAGCATGTCCTCAAGCGTCTGAATCATCCGCTCGCTCTGCTTGTCTGTCTGCGGATGGTATGCAGTGCTGAAGTGCAACTGTGTACCCAACTCCTCGTGAAGTTTCTTCTAGAACCTGGAAGTAAAGCGCACGTCCCGGTTTGACACTATCGAGGTCGGCACTCCATGCCGAGCTACCACCTCCCTCACATAAATCTCGGCCAGTATTTATGCAGAAGAACTCTCACTAATAGCAAGGAAGTGAGCACTCTTCGTCAACCGGTCCTGAATCACCCATATCGCGTCAACCCCACGCGCAGTTCTCGGTAACTTGGTGATAAAGTCCATAGAAATTTGTTCCCACTTCCACTGGGGAATCTCCAGAGGCTGCAATGGACAATACGGTCGCTGGTGCTCTGCCTTAACCCTACGACAGGTCAAACACCTTTCTACAACCCAAGTCACGTCCATCTTCATACAGGGCCACCAATAGTCCCTCTTCAGTTCCAAATACATCTTAGTGGCCCCTGGGTGGATCGAGAATCTCGATCTATGCGCCTCCTCCATTAGAATACGGCGAGCTCCACCTGTATAAGGCACCCAAATCCGCTCGTGGAAGGTCATAAGCCCACGACTGTCCGTCACGAACTCGGGTGCCTGCCCAACCACACACTCTCTCTTGTAGTTCTTTGACCTCATAGCCTTCACCTAGGCCTCTCGGATGGTATCTAAGACTAGAGTCATCACTATCATCCTCATACACATATCTTTGATCGGAGCACTCTCTACTCTGCGGCTCAAGGCATCGGCTACCACATTAGCCTTGCTTGGGTGGTATAACATCTTACAGTCATAGTCTTTCACTACATCCAACCATCTCCTCTACCTCATATTTAAATTAGTTTGATCCATCAGATACTTCAGGCTCTTATGGTATGTGTATATGGTACACTGGACACCATAAAGATAGTGACGCCAAATCTTGAGGGCGAATGCCACTGCCCCTAACTCCAAATCATGAGTGGGGTATCTCGTCTCATCAGGTTTCAGTTGCCTCGACGCATATCCTATCACATGACCCCTTTGCATCAACATTGCACCCATCCCCGAAATGGATGCATCATAGAAAACTACAAAGTCCTGCACTCCCTCCGGAAGAGCCAATATAGGAGCTTCGCACAATCTCTGGAGAAGAGTCTCGAATGATGCCTACTGCTCAGGCCCCCAAACAAATGCAACGCCCTTCCGTGTCAATCTGGTGAGAGGAACTACAATCTTGGAGAAATCCTTGATAAATCTCCGATAGTATTTGGCTAATCCCAGAAAACTCCTGATCTCGGATGGGGATCTCGGCACCTCCCATTGCATGACGGCCTCAATCTTGGCCGGATTGACCAAAATTCCATTCTGATTAACGAGGTGTCCCAAGAATTAGACCTCTCGTATCCAGAAATCATACTTGGAGAATTTAGCATACAGCCTCTCCGACCTCAATACCCAAATAACCTCACGCAGATGCTCCTCATGTTGCTCCCTGGACCTCGAATTTACCAAGATATCGTCGATGAACAAGATCAACGACTGGTCCAACAAGATCAACGACCGGTCCCCTGCAACTGATCGAACAAATCGTCGATCCTCGCAAGTGGATAACAATTCTTGACCGTTAGCTTGTTCAACTCCCGGTAACCAATGCACATCCGATGTGAACCATCCTTTTTCCTGAAAAAAAGGATCGGCGCTCCCCATGGCGAGCTACTCAGTCGAATAAATCCCTTCCCCATCAGCTTCTGAAGCTGTGAGGATAACTCTTGCATCTCTGGCGGCGCAAGGCGATAAGGTGACTTGGTGATTAGTTCCGCTCCCGAAACCAAATCAATCTGAAACTCCACTTGCCTCTCAGGAGGCACACCCGGTAACTCCTCGGGAAAAACATCAGGAAACTCGCACACTATCGGAACCTCGCAAATAGAACTCGATCTCTCTATCAAAACTCATGTATCCATCATGTATGCTAAGAAACCACGACATCCTCGCTATAAACTCTGCCTTGCCCAGGCAGCAGAGCAGAAGGCTGACCCGGATATGGTACCATCGCCATACACGGCAAGCACTCCCCCACTGGGGTCTCGTATAGTCACCAACTGACACCCGCAGTTTGTGACATCCCCAAAATCACGGCCAGAAAAGACCAGTTTCATTTATGCTTTTAAAATAATTTCAGAGTAAATCCTTTTTGATTTAAAAGAGTTGCGGAATTTTTTCCTAAAAACAAAACATCATAAAATTATATTTAACAAAGCATTTCATAAAGAAATGTATTTTCATTATATAATCAAAACTCGGGATGTCATGTTCCGATACAGACACAAAAGCATAAACAACAAAAGATAGACCATACAACAGTTACATATAACAACCGGTCTAATAAACAAAATAACTTGATGATTCATCGATCTTATGCCCTCGCGCCACTACCTGTAATACAAATAAATTGAGTGGGTCAAGCTTGGGAGCCTGGTGAGCATATAGGGTTTTCAACACACAACAAATAATTAAATTAATTTTCATCAACCAACAATAAGCCAATTACCCATTCCCGTTATTCTCACTTTACGTCCCTAAACAACATCTATCTCAAGGGACCTAATATAGGATTTTCATCGGGACGGACATTACTGCAAAGGGGTTTCCTCAACAATAGATGTCCTAATGGCAACCCTGAGGGGGATAGAGTACACCGGTGAACACATCGTTCACAACACCTATAGGTTATGAGCCTGCTAGTGTTCCACGGGACTGTCTAGAAAGAGTTCATGGTCGTTATCCGTACTCCGCTGAATAACTAGATCAACAACAACAACATCGAGGCCTCTCATCTGTTTATCACACATCAACTATCTACCCATGTTCTACCCAACATATTAGTAGATAAAAATATATATTTTTATACATAGTTTAAAACCTGTATAACATTCTCATTCAATACATATTCCAAAAAACAGATGAGACACATACACATAACACGTGTTTCATAGAGAATAAATCATATCTATGAGATAGAAGAAAGTGAATATACATTCACACATATAACAACAAAATATACACATAACACATATTTCGTATAAAATACTTCATAATTATGCGTTAGAAGAAGGTAACTACACACTCACTTGATCAGAAGATGATTGGACAACACTACTCCTTGTAGAAGTAGTACTCTTCGGTAGATCTGGAAGATCTTCACAAAAACTGGGCTCCTCGCGGGCAGAGCTTTGGCTCGGGAATCTCACTTTCTGGGGATCTTCGAGGCTTCGAGACTTTCTTCGGGGCTCGGGAATGATACAGGGGCTTCGGGATATAAGTTGCACGCAAAACGATGCAAAACGGGAGAGAGAGGAGAGAATTTGGGCAAAAGAATCGGCTGCCCTCAACTCCCTTTTATAGGGGCTGAAAACCTCGATTACACTGGGCGTAATCTTGGTTACGCTGGGCGTACTTCGACGTCATGGCGTGCGTATGGCTCGAGTGACGTCACTGCATGCGTAGCTGAGGCGGTTCCGGGTATGCTGGGCGTACTCTAAAATTACGTTCGGCGTACTCGATTGAGCAGATTTCAAACTTGCGTAACTTTCGCATACGAGCTCCGTTTTCGACATTCTTTATATCCACGTGAAGGTGAGACTACGCTCTATAACTTTCGTTTAGACTCCGTCGGCTAATTTTGACTTTATTTTTATTATTTAGTTTTAGTAGGTCTGGATAGGAAAACCCCGTTATAAATTTATAATTTCTTCATCTGACGTCCGTTTTCGTCTGTCTTTTCACCATTGCACTACTATCAACGAGATCTTCGATTCTCGTTTAGATTATTTCGACCAAAAATCACTTGATCTCGAATTCGAGGTTCGGGTTGCATATTGCTAAGCTGAAACTTAGAAAAATCATAACTTACTCATACAAAGTCAGATTTTGGCATTCTTTTTATGCACGCTCTCGGTTTAACGAACTCTACGACTTTCGTTTAGATCGCTAAGGCTAAATATCGCTCTAATGTAAATTTCACTTTTTACGTCATTTAGTGTTGCCAGTTCTATCGCGAAACTTCAACAAATCATAACTTCTTCATTATAACCCGGATTTCGGCATTCTTTATATAATTGGAAACCTTGTTTCAACTACTACGACATTATCCATAGATATCGAGCTTATCTAACATTTCTTTTTGTCACTCGGTTTTATTCTTAATTCAATTAAGACACACAATTAAGCACAAAACACATAATACTCAAATAATACACTTCTATTATTTCAAAACGGGTTACAAGGGTTAACCTAGACTATTACATCGCTATTAATGACAAGCCAAAAGCACAGGCGTTACAAAATTGATCTCTTGGGGAAATCCTTCGCCATATTCCCCTACTTGCCACACTTGTAGCAAATCCCCGCCCTGCAAGATCCCTCATGACTCTTGTCGCACTTGCCACAAGTGCGGCCCTTCTGGCCTCCTGATCTCGAATCGGCGGGCTTAGCTTGCTTGGCTGCCGGCTGGGACTGCATTGGCCGTTGGTCCCTCCCCTGAGACTCCGCATCCTCCCTAGCCTAGGTCTTTAACTCGATCTCCCTCCTCCCGGCTTTTGCCCGAAGCTCCGTAAATGTCCGATAAGATGAGTTCGACACGAACTCTTGAATATCTCTCCTCAGAATGCTCAAATAATGGCTCATACGTGTCTGCTCAGTCGACACATGCTCAGGGCAGAACAACGCCCTCTTGTGAAACATCTGAGTAATCATAATCACCGAATCTGTCTTCTGTCTGAGAGACAAGAACTCCTGGGCCAACTGTTCCCTCTTCACCGGGGGAACATACTCATCACGAAACATAATCACAAATCTCTTCCAAGTCACTGTAGTATGCTCTGCAGGAGTAAAGCTGGTTGTCGCAAATTTCCATTAGTCCTTCGCTCCCAAGCGAAGCTGGTTCGGCACGAACCGCACCCTCAAATGCACTGGGCATGAACAGGTATAGAAACATCCTTCGATGTCAGAGATCCATCTCATCGCAGCAATCGGATCCTGAGTCCCATCAAACTCTGGTGGCTTCTTGTTGCTGAACTCCCGATACAGCAACGAGTCACCCCCCTGCGGCCTGGCAGCAGTGATAGCTGCAATGGTTGCAGCAGAAGCCGCCTCCAAAACAGCAGCATATCGTTCATCAAACGTCTCGATCAGAGTGGTCTTAATAGACCCAAACATATCTAGAATAGTCTCCCGAATAGCTGCGGCCACCTCATCATGAATCATCTTGCGAATCTCGCCATCGCTAACTCTACTGCTCTATGGGCTTTGGCGCGCAGCTACGATGATGTCTCTGAAACACAACACAAAATCGTCAGAGACTCGCTTGAGTATACTCACACTCGATCACTTACTCCTACCACCCTATGGATTCGTACTTAGGCTGCTTGCAGATCTGGTGCTTCCAATAGTACGGGCCCAATACTACCTTCCACACCAGGTCTGTAGT